>NW_015386095.1:1600670-1630504 GCF_001527695.2 Protobothrops mucrosquamatus | reverse complement strand
GTGTGTGTGACATGGAGTATATGTGATATATATATATATATATATCAGAGTCCAAAGAAGTCAGTTTTTACATTTTTTTTCCTATCTGAAGTACTAGGGGAACTCTATACTAATTCATTTAGTTTTTTCTATGTTTACAGTGGTACCTCAGTACTCTTCATTAATTGTTCCGGGAGGTACTATGACTACCAAAACAATGAGTACCAAGCAAATTTTTCCCATAAATAGTAATATATTGAGTTACAAGGCAGCCCACACCAAGTTCTAGTTCGTGCATTGAGTATCAAACAAATGATACCACATTCACATCAGAATGTGTTGTCTACCAAATTCGATGAGTTTCAAAGCAGTTTAGTACCAAGGTACCACTGTATTTGGATATTATCAAGTGCAAATCCGAAGATGACCCAGTGAAATCCAATTAAGTCCAATACTTTATTTGCTTACATCTAATGAACAGAAACTTGTCAGGCTAAAGCTATAATTTCTAGTCGGAGATGCTCTATGAGGGAGATAGGCATTTTAAAAAATATGATACATAAAATAAAATAACCTTCTAACCTGATAGGTATAACCTGAGTGATTCTAAATCAGGGGTGTCAAACTGCCGGTCCGCAGGCCGGTTTCATCATACCGGAGCCGCGCCCATCCCATTGCCGGCAATGGCAAAAAAGCTCCAATACGTCACACGACGTCACGTGACGTTGCGAGTTTGACATGTCTGTTCTAAGTCATGCCTACTCTGACCCATTTCCTTCCTCCCTACAACTAGGGACTGCACAGCCTCTTAATGTGGGCTACTCTCTGGAATGATCTGCTTCCTCTCTGGGAAACCATGATGCTGCCAAGATTTCCCCCCCTCCCATTCCTTCTCCAGGTCCACATTCCATCACCACTTTTTAAGAACAGATCCTTACTATTCAATACTATCCTTGGCTGGCAAAAGCTTTCCAATTTTCTGATAACAGATGGTTCAGGAAACTAAGACTATGATGAGACTTCTCAACTTCGGGTTGCCAGAACATTTGACAAAGCACAAGAGAACAATTTGCAAAAGCTAAAGTTATAGACTTGAGGTCAAGAGTTGAGTAACTGTTTCCATCTGTTCTGTAGTATGTCCAAAGAAGAATGTTACTGATATTTTAATAGATCATAGCAGCAGAATTGGCTATCTTGCTAGTAGCATTGCCAGCAAAGTTATGTTGAAAGAACATCTTGCATCAGTACCATAATTAAAAAAGATTGCATCTTGTTTATTTTGTTGGAGAGTTTCAGGCACCCCCTGATTTAGATTCAGCAGTAAATTACAGATCTCCAGAGGTTTCACCTCACTTGACTGCTTTGCAAGATTTGGCAGAATACTCGTAGACAGGCCTTAGGTAACTTGACATGAATGTAGCTATATACTACAGTTGATTGTCCATTACCATTCAAAAGATAGGATGTTAATAGAGATATAAATATAACAGAGATATAAATTTGAGCCTTCTTCCTCGTGTCTTTCAAAATTAATGAGATCTAAGCTTGAGCAGTTATTGCATGTTTATTTCATCTGGGAGTCACTGATTCTTAATTCAATGTTCAAAGGAAGATCTATGAGCCTACCAGGCATGGCTTAATTTGAGCACCAATCTTCCAGCGGCACCATCTGACCCAAATTGTGTTTTGTTGACCTATCAATGGACCTGGACCAGAAGCCACAATTTTCCCAAGATAAGAATCTAGAAGTCTAAGATATATAGTCTGACTATAAAAAGTAATAACTAGTGGGGAAGTAAAAATGGAGGCATAAGCTAAATCTTTCAGAACTGTGTGTAACAACAATGTTGAAATGGTTTTAGCAAATAAACATGAAAATGCTGAAAATATTTACCACAGGAATTACATTGCCAAGTTGGCTGAATATTAAACCATGAATTTAAAAGAAAACTGAAAGATATTCATTTTTTGAATGTTTCTTATTTAAGAAGATGTATGTTTTTATAAAATCAGGTTGATTGATTAGCATGATAGTGTGAACTCAATTAATTTTCAAACAAATGTAATGATAGAGCTGGACTGTGGAAATAGTCTTCCAAGCTTCCTCAAAATGTCTTTTTCTTCAGCATGCTGATATTTGTAGACTATAGATTGTGTTTATAATTATTGCACAAAGAATTTATTTTATTTCTTGATTTACCTGAAACCTCATTTATCACAGAAGGACATATGGAAAATATAACATGATTTTGTCCACATGGGACCAGCTGGTTGGTACATTGCTAATACTGCCTCTCTGAAATATATCTGATTTATATAATCTAGCCCACAAATTCCACTTTATCAGAAAAAAGAAAATAAATGAGGAATTTTAAATGATAGGAAAGATTTAATAATGATTTAAATTAGTTTTATTTAAAATACTGTCGTAGCAATGAAATTCACATTTTTTGTTTACTATGTACCCAGAGATTAATATATACTAAAAACTAAACTGTTTAACTGGATTCCCTGCTATAGCCTTTTTAAAGAACAAAGTAGCTTCTTACATCAGTTCTGGAAACAATGCCAGATTTGAAGTCTGAGGACAAGTTTTGCCAGAGCCTTTTCGGATCAGTAAGTTTTCCAATAGTGAAGTCCACATTTATTAATTTTACTATGGAAGATGAGGCATTTGAAATCAGCCTCTAAAGCAGGGGTAGGCAACCTTGGCTCTTTTATGACTCGTGGACTTCAACTCCCAGAATTTCTGAGCCAGCCATGCTGGCTCAGCAATTCTGGGAGTTGAAGTCCACGAGTCATAAAAGAGCCAAGGTTGCCTACCCCTGCTCTAAAGCAACTGGTCAGAATGTCTATGCTTCGTATTCTTTGTTCCCATAGAAACATTACACCAAAGGGACAAGTCTCATGTGAATTTATTCTGGACTCATCATTAATGTCAGTTAACTAACAGATACATAGAACAAAGAATATCAGAGTTGAAGGGACTTTGGAGGTCTTCTAGTTTAACCCCCTGTTCAAGCAGGAGACCCTATACCATTTCAGACAGCTGGCTGTCCAGTCTCTTCTTAAAAGTCTCCAGTTTGCACCCACAACTTCTGAAGGCAAGTTGTTCCACTGGTTAATTATTCCCACTTTTAGAAAATTTCTCCTTAGTTTCAGGTTGCTTCTCTCCTTGCTTAGTTTCCATCCGTTGTTTCTTGTTTTTGGGTACTTTAGAAAATAGCTTGACCTCTCTTTTTTGTTACAGCCTTTCAAATATTGGAACACTGCTATCATGTCACTCTGGTCCTTTTTTCACTAGATTAGCCATACACAGTTCCTGCAACCATTCATGTTATATTTTAATCTCCAGCCCCCTAATCATCATTGTTGCTTTTCTCTGCACTTTTTCTAAAGTCTCAACATCTTTTTTATAATGTGATGACCAATTTTCTGTCATTCACAGAACCTTCTGTTGGGGGCGGGGGCGGGGTGTCTGCAGGAATATTAACAAAAGTCATAACACTGGCTGATTGTGGTTTGTACATCAGAAAATAATATGAATGGTTTTAGGCTTATTTATATGTCCTCTGTGCGGACAGAAATACTCTGAATTATCAAAAACGGTGTTTCTAGGAGTAAGTGGAAAATAAGGATTTTCTCAGTAGGATTTGTTCTTTTGTAATTGAAAATTGCAAATTAAAATTAAAAATCAAGAAGCTGTTCAGTTCCCCAGCCACCAGCCTTTTCAGATACCATCAGAAGCCAGTATTCTTTTGACAGACAGACTGCAGATCTTTATAGTAAATTTAAATTTATTTAAATAAATGGGCATTCTGTACTATTTGATGCAACTATAAAAAATGATTCTTATTAGGTAGTGAGTAGAAATTTCATTGGGTTTCCCTCCCCCCCACAGTTTTGCCACTTTGAATTTAAATGAAATTGAAAACCCTATGAGCAGAATTCTGGGAGGAATCAGAACTAGAATGAAAAAAATGGGGATGACAAAAACACCACTTTCTACCTTACACATTTCCAATTACATGTTTTTAATCTAAGCCTGTAGCTAACATTTAAAATAAATGCTCAGAATGAATTATTCCCCTTTTCCTTTTAAACTTCCTTAGTTGTGAACTGGTATATTGTATTCTACCTTGGGAGCCCTCAGGCAGAGAGAAGGCATAAGAAATATGACTGATTTCACCCTGAAATTCTTCTTTATGAATCTGGTTTATAGACACCTAGGAATTCTGAGCTTGAGAAGAATAGAATTCATTCAAACATTCGAGTTCAGGGTTGAGAGAATAGGTTGTGTAGTCTTGAGAGTTTAGAAGAGTTAAAGATCATCCTTACCTTTTTACTCAGAGGTAGCTCTCAGCTGGTAAATCTCACTGAGATCAATTAGGCTTTCTTCTAAATAAATATATAATTGTAGCATAAGGCATAAGGTTTCTGCAATCAATTTTCATCAGGCACTGGTTTTAAAAAAAGAAAGCATAGCGTTAAGAAAACAACAATAGCTATGTTTTCGGAACCTGCGTGATATGGAATGGCTTGCCATTTTGATCAGAGATAATTTTGGAATCAGTATTGTGTGCTTGGGAGTGATGGAATTGTACAATGCTCATGATTCATACAAAGGTCAGGATATGATATGCTTAAAAGGATTTAGGGTAAAATGCCTCCTCTTTTGAAGCATTTTTTTTTTAAAATCCAGCATATACATTGAAAGAATATATATGCATTATACTTTGTGTAATGATGGTTTTAATCTGAAATCCTGAAAGATGCTAAGGTGGTCATCATCTTGTTATTAATTGGATCCTATTTTGTCAATTTTGTGGTGATTACGAAAAAGGACAAATTGCAACTAGAAGAGAAATGTTGTTTTTCTAAAGCTTTTGTTTGATCAGAATTTCAACTGAATGGGCATCTGAGTAGCTGAGCACCTTCATAACATTCTGAGACTTGGCTTGTTTCTGATAATACATTCTATTGTCATAGAATGCAATTCTACTTTTGGTACCATTTATATAGGTTTACATGCAGATCACTACTACTTAGAGGCATGGAAATAGTTCCTAAATTTCTGGATCAAATATAGTTTCCTGGTGTTATAGCTCTTAAGGGGAATGGCCAGAGCACCAACCTTTTGTGCAAAAAGTCACATGTTTTATCTATGGCATCTCCAGGGAAAAAAGTCCCAACAGAGGAGAATATTTGTAGCTCAGGACTGAAAAAAGGGTCCTTGGTGCTCTCTGAGCTTGGTTATTTTCTTGCAAACATTATCCAACCCAGATAACATAATCAGTGCTCTTAGTCTCAAGTTTCTCCAATCTGTTTCTTTTAGCTATTAACATATTTTCTAGTGTCTGCAATAAACAGAAATAACCATGCCCTTGAATCGCTGTCTGCATACCTTCTAGTTCTCAAGTACCAATCTGGGTGAAGCCTGACAACAAAAGCAGCTACCATATACTCCCAGTCTGATGACAAGAAACATGATGTTGAGTTTTCTAGGTCCACCAATGATTACCAAACCCTTAATATTTCCATTTATTTTTCCTAGCAACTTAGAGATTAATTGGGTTCCAAAAACAAAACTACCAAAATAATGTTACTATAAGCAGATCCTTTTTCTCCCAATGTGTCTGATGATAGAGGTCTTTGTTACCAATATTTTTGAAAGGAGGAAAAATTTGGGGTGGAATATCCCTTGCATTCCCAGTAAAGGAAAGTCAACTGCAATATGTTCTTCACTGAAAAGTGTGAAAGAAATGTTTATTGTATGTAAGCCTCCTTTGAATTCATGTCGGTCATCAGTGCCCCCTGAATATCTCTGCCTTTGTTGTCTGTTTAATATATTTAACCATCACCACTTTAATTACGTTTTATACACACTATAACTACTTCTTTATGACATATATATTCTCTTGGTTATATCAATAAATGATCTTTGATTCATGAACTGTATCCCTCTGTAAGCTGCCAAATTCTCAAAGAAAATAGTAATGGATGTGTTTACAACACTTCACATTCAAAAGGGAATACAAGCCCAAATGGTTAGAATTACAACCTGCTCATTCATGCTTTTCAAAGACCAAACATCCTATATTACAAAGTGCTGTCTTTCTGTACACAAATATTCCCATATACCACAATCTGTATTCCTTACCTGCTGTAATTATAGGAGTTTCTCTCTAAACCTACATAAGAACTTAACTAGTTTCTCATGCTCTTCAGTTTTAATAGCAGAAACCTGTAATTCATTGTCAGTTGTTAGTTTCAATAAAACGATTGTTGAATCCTCTCCAATTGTTGGCATGCTCTTAGGTGAGTTTATTCAAAACAAAGGACTACCCAGACACACTGAGGTAGCAGATAATGTCTATGTGTTTTGCCTTCGGTGATAGTTCCATTTGCAATATCTTCAAAAATGTAATTTCCCACATTTCAGCTGTAGCACTTGCCAATTCTTTGAGCGCTGAGTGTTAGGAGACTGATGATTGAAAGAGGAAGAAGGTGATTAACAATGAAATGGAATTCTTCTACCTGAAAATGTAAGGAAAATATCTGGACAGAGGAAAAACATTGAAGAAGTTGTAACAGTGACGGACGTTCCTTTCCACCTGTTTCTTCTCAGGAAGTGTCAGTCCAATACAGTAGTCTAGCTTAAGGAACCAATGCCATATAGCTCAGGACTACTTTTATTGTAATAGCTCTAGTAGCAGAATCTTACAAGTTTGAGAGTGCTTTTGTTCCCTCCCACACTTTATGTGAACTAGGAAAGAGCCTGTCTGAGATTTACTCAATTTATTCAATTAGTTTCTTGGAATGGACTCAAGCCCACTTTTCTGATTATTGCCTTGGCAGCAGCTCTTCCTCCTGTCCTTCAAGCTCCATGCCTTCTACAGAAAGAAATGAATATCCTCCCCTCCCCCCTGGCCTTCTCGAGCTAAGATGGAAGGTTCTGTACTGGGAAGAGCAATTTAACAGGATAGAGTCTCTTGTCAATTTACTGTTATCAAGAGTAGATATGCTTTCCCTTTTCTATAATTGACCCCTGTCCTTTAAGGCAGGGGTCTTCAAACTTGGCCCTTTTATGATTTGTGGACTTCAACTCCCAGAATTGCTCAGCCAGGCATTCTGGCTGAGGAATTCTGGGAATTGAAGTCCACAAGTCATAAAAGGGCCAAGTTTGAAGACCCCTGCTTTAAGGGAACAGTTTTGAAACGGGGGACTTGTTAAATAAAAATAGAAAAATGTGGGTTAGACAGCATGAACAGCAGATGGATTTGTAGCTGGCTGACTGGCCATACTGAGCATGTGATGCTCAATGGAACTGCATCTACATGGAGGGAAGTATGTAGTGGGGTGCCCCAGGGCTCTATTCTGGGCCCAGTGCTCTTCAACATCTTTATCACTGATTTGGATGAGGGGATAGATGGGGAACTCATAAAATTTGCAGACGAGCTGGCAGGAATAGCCAACACTCCAGAAGATAGGCTTAGGATACAGGAGGATCTGGACAGACTTGAACATTGGATGCTATCTAACAAAATGAAATTCAATGGTGAAAAAAGTAAGGTTCTACGTTTAGGCAAGAAAAACCAAATGCACAGGAATAGTATAGGTGGTACTTTGCTCAATAGTAGTAACTGTGAGAGTGATCTCGGAGTCCTAGTGGACAATCACTTAAATATGAGCCAGCAGTGTGCTGCAGCTGCCAAAAAAGCCAACACAGTGCTAGGCTGCATTAACAGAGGGACAGATCACATGAATTATTAATACCACTTTACAATGCCTTGGTAAGGCCATACATGGAATACTGCATCCAGTTTTGGTCACCACAATGTAAAAAAGATGTTGAGACTCTAGAAAGAGTTCAGAGAAGAGCAACAAAGATGATTAGGGGACTGGAGGCTAAAACATATAAAGAACAGTTGCTGGAATTGGGTATGTCTAGTTTAATGAAGAGAAGGATGAGGGGGTGACATGATAGCAATGTTCCAATATCTCAGGGGTTGCCACAAAGAAGAGGGAGTCAAGCTATTCTCCAAAGCATCTGAAGGCAAGACAAGAAGCTTGGAAACTAACCAAAGAGAGAAGCAACCTAGAACTAAGGAGAAATTTCCAGACAGTTAGAACAATTAATCAGTGGAACAACCTGCCTCCAAAAGCGGTGAATGCTCCAACACTGGAAGTTTTTAAGAAGAGATTGGGCATCCATTTGAAATGGTACAGGGTTTCCTGCCTGAGCAGGGAGTTGGACTGGATGACCTCCAAGGTCCCTTCCAACATTATTATTATTATTATTATTATTATTATTATTATTATTATTATTATTATTATTATTATTATTATTATTATTATTATTATTATTATTATTAGGCATTCCTTTTCCCCTGTTTTTCTTGAATGCATGAGAGGAAGGGAAGACTTTGTCATCCCCAATCAATGTGCAATTTAAAACAGAGGAAAAGTCACATTCTAAGTTTCTCATGCCCATAGAGAAGCTCCTAACACCTTTCTGGGCAAGGGAGGACAAGGAAGAGCAAATGGAGAGGGAAGTAGTGTGAAGGCTAGAGTGTATTCAGTTGCACTGATGCTCACCACCTATATTCCATAAGAGACCAGGAGTTGTAAGTGGAACAATAGGAATTTCCTTTTGATCTCTTGCTCTCTCTGCTCTCTGGCTATTAAATTGCTCTTCTCAGTATTCTATGTCTAAGATTTAGTTAGGAAGTGAGACTTTGCCCGTGTCAAGTCTTTCTCCTGACTAACGTATTTCCAGTGTTAAATATTCTTTCTTTTTATTTACAAAGAGCCGCTTTGCTAGTCCTTGCTCAAGTTAAATTCCTCCTCTCCAGGAACCCACTCAAACAGGTTCTTCCAACGGGGCCAAGGGCAGAAGTAAAAGATGCGATCTATTATAATAATGATGAACATGTGTCATCTGTCCCTTTTGCTGAGAAACAAGTAGCTTTCAGTCTGCTGTGACTAAGACTAATTAGTTTCATGCATTGGTTTTGAACAGTGGCTTCCACTGCCCTGCATTTATTGCATCTGAAGATGCCAATCCAGCAGCTCCGTTCAGGAATATTCAGACTCTTTAGAAAAGGACGGGTGGACCAGCTTTCCAGTAGGCACATCACATGATTTTCTGGGTTTGTTTACAGAAAAAGTAATTCATATCCATGTTGTTTTATAGTGGCCTCACTCCTATCTGAGTGAGTGGTTAATGCTGGGGGAGATGTACTTGAACCCGAGAGTTGCTCATTGTGGGATTCCTCTGGATTTGGTGCTCTCACCAAGTTATTGAACACCTACATGAAACTATTTGGAGTGCCAAATAATGGGTAAAAATCTGCTTGCAAATCTCACAGATCCCCATCAATAATTGCAATTACAGTTACAATTTGCATTACCAAAGGTGGAGAAAATACAGGTCCATGGCTGATTCTGTCCATGTGACACAAAGATCTTCTGCAGAAAATTTCTCAACATCAGCCTTAGTATATAATTTTATTAACAGTCAAAATGAATGCACATTTGCCCAGAAGAATAGTGTACTGATTGCACTGTAGATTTTTCCCAGATTGGTTGCCTTAGTGTCATTTTTTCAAGATTCCTTTTCTCGTCGTTCATTTTTATAGTGATTTTTCCTCCCTTACATGAGCCTTGGAAATATAACACAGTGGTTGTGTTGGAAAAGAATCCCGGGTTTTTGTTTTTTGTTTTACTTTACTTTGTTATTCTAAAAAAATGTGAAAATAACAGCGACCAATCTCATGAAATGTTATCAAAATCAGTGAAAGCTTACAAAGTACTTTGCACTTTCAAAGTGAAAATAATGCTCAATGGTATGCAGAATTGCAGATGGTCAACCCAGTTCATTCAGCAGTTCCAAGAAAGCTCCACACATCATGGGTGTGGAGCCTTCTTGGAACTGCTGAAAGGACTGTGTTATGGAGCTGTGCTTTCTGCAGGATATTTTCTGCCCTGTGTCTCTTCACTGTTGAATATAGGCTCAGGCTGTTGGGGATGAGTCTGTGTTGTCTGCATCTCAAACTGAAGTGCAAATGGTTCCTGTAGTCTGTAATGTTTTGTTATGCAAATGACCAGCTGTCGGCAAGGAATATAAATCCTTCCATTCCCCACCATCTAGTCAGAGCTGAAGAAGCTTCTTGGATGAGAAGCGAAATGTCTTCAAAGAAAAGCAATAAAGTCCAGTTGCCTCTTGAAAGAGCACCTTTGGGATATCAATGTCACACTAAGCAATTGAACAATATAAGCCATTCAATATTCATACATGTATTAGAAACTAGCTGTACTCAGCCACGCATTGCTGTGGCTCAGTCTGGTAAAAGCGTATGTTGCTTTTATGTCCAACAGATGGTGCTGTTTTTCAAAAAAGCATGTTTTTACCTGTCACAGGTGTGACATCTATATAATATAGGTATATAAAAACACGCACGTATTCGAATGCAATGTTGTGTCAAAATTTCAAAGCAATCGGTGAAGAACTTTCGGAGATTTAAGATTTTGAACAAACGAACATTTACATTTTTATTTATATAGATTATATTTAACCCTAATATGCACTTTCTATTTTGAAAGGTTTAATTTATTCTAATCACAGAATAAGAGATTCAATTTTCTTTTGTATAAACATCACTGTGCTCAGTTTTTATTTGTATTCTATAATGCATTATTAGTATTCTATAATAAAATAATCAATTTGGATAATGTGTACATAATTGATAAAAAATCAGTTCAAGTTGATGATCTAATAGTTGAATGTTAATTAAAATGGGGAAGAGTAACTTTAAAATGTGTAAAAGGTGATGATACTATGTAATATATGGCTTGTCAAAAGAAATAAAAATAACTATGTATCAGAATATACTTTTATGTAGGGGCGATAGTTATGTAGGGGCGATAGTTGGGTATGTTCAGACAAACGAAAAAGTTGAATGCTGTAGGAATGGGGTTCCTAAGTAACATGTGGGATTTCACAGAATACCAGTTCAGTCAGGAATTAAATTATAGATCATTAAACATCCCTGAAGTTCATAAATAAGGTATACTGTACCTAACCCATCAATATCATTTATTAAATAATGTTTGAGGCTAACCACGTTCAAATAATTACTTGGTGTTCAGCAATTACAATTAAGAATTTAAAAGCTAATCCAGAATTCTTAAGCATTTTAATAGCCCAATATTAAGATAGGTATTTTAAGCAGCTGGGCCAAAGTTGTCTCTACCTTGTAATAATTTGCATCACCAAAAAGCTGAGCTGTTTTGTAGATAGTATTTTTCACCAGAATGGATCAGCAGCTGTTTCTCCTTGGATTAGAGCAGGAGTCCCCAACCCCCAGTCCATGGACCAGTACTGGGCCGCAGCATGCCAGCAACCGGTCCGCACAAACAAGCAAAGCTCCATCTGTGGGATGCAGGCAGCACACAAAACCACGCACCCTCCGGTCTGCGGAAAAACCTCTCTCCACGTAACTGGTCCCTGGTGCCCAAAAGGTTGGGGACCTCCAGGTTAGAATATTTAATCATCACAACCAATTTCTAGCACTCTCGTTTTCTAATGTTTATATTACTCGTGCTAAAAGTGAAAGATGAGAATGAAAATAGATACACAAGAAATACTGGAAAGTTATGGAATTATTATTTTTTAAAGAATTTTTTTAGGATGAGGTCCTTGTATAAAAGTATGAAAAAAATAATTAGCAAAGAGGAAAAATTGTCGAATTTTAGAAGATGCAGGATATGCATAATAGATTCAGGGTTGCGGTTTGGTTAATGGGTTTTCCTTGGACATAACAAAGGATAATGTCAAAGAATATCGTTCATTAGGTATGAGAAGGATTTGCCTAACATATCTAATGAAAATAGCCATCTATTAAATCTGCCATTGTCTTGCTAAGAGCCAACAATCAGCCTTGATAATGGGCAGTCTGAGAATATTTTAATCAACTTTCAGTAATATGCTTTGGAAAGATCACCTTTGGGTTATTTTTAATATCTTGAACTTCAGGCCTTTAACCTTAGTATTGAGATTCCTGCAAATGTTCAGTCAATTGGGAATGCAATTTAAAACATTGGGAATGAGTCATATAACAGTGTTTATACTAAAAGGGAATAAACTGGTGCAATTGGTATGTAAGTTGATATATATTAAAGACCCTCCAGGAGAAGCTGACTCTTGTTGACTTCATGAATGCTGAATGCATGTTGTTTTCTTGAAAATAGTGCAAAAGTATTTGGCTACTGCATTCTTCTGAGATAGACTTTTTAAAGCTGTAATTCAAAGCATATGTTTTTCTCTGTCTCCTATGAGTGCGGTCAGACATAGTTGGTATATAGTCCTAGGCTGCATTAACAGAGGGATAGAATCAAGGTCATGTGAAGTGTTAGTACTACTTTATAATGCCTCGGTAAAACCACACTTGGAATATTTCATCCAGTTTTGGTCACCACAATGTTAAAAAATGTTGAGATTCTAGAAAGAGTGCAGAGAAGATGATAAGGGGACTGGAGGCTAAAACATATGAACAGTTGCAGGAACTGGGTACTATATGTCTAGTCTAATTAAAAGAAGGACTAGGGATGTCATGATATCAGTGTTCCAATATCTAAGGGGCTGCCACAAAGAAGAGGGAGTCAATCTATTCTCCGAAGTACCTGAAGGCAGGATAAGAAGCAATGGATAGAAACTAATGAAGGAGAGAACAAACCTACAAATAAGGGAAAATTTACTGACAGTTAGAACAATTAATCAGTGGAATGGCTTGCCTTCAAAAGTTGTGGATGCTCCATCACTGGATGTTTTTAAGAAGAGATTGGACAGCCATTTGTCTGAAATGGTATAGGATCTCCTGCTTGAGCAGGGGGTTGGACTAGAAGACTTCCAAGGTTCCTTTCAACTTTGTTATTCTGTTATTACTGAGTAGAGATCTGAAGCAATATTCAGGAGTTTTGTAGTTCAAAACTCAGATTTCCCTATTTGAATTTTATACTGTATTCTGCTGTGCCTGTTTCAAATAGCTGGCTAAATTAGGACTTTTAGCCAGTTGGTATCTAGATCTTAATTAAGTGGATCTAGAGTAGTTTGAAATGCAATATGGTTTCTCTTAATCATAAAATGTTTGAAGGATCATAAGTCTAACCATTTTTCCTAAAACCAAAATGGAGCCTTTATTGAATTTTCTGAACTAGCACCGAGAAAAGAAGAATTGGAAGAATTAATGACATTTTGAAAATACTGTGATACCCTGAAAGAAAATATGCAGTAGAATTGGAACATTGTGAAATATTTAACTTGTGCTTTGAGAGCCTGGAAGGATTTGTGTGGCACACCTTTTTTTCCTCAAGATGAAACTTATTCTGGAGAGCATCAGAAATATACCCACGTGGCTCAGCTGAAAACCAGACAGAGAAAGAAAAAGACGGAAGAAACGGAATTTAAGAATAAATCTGTGCCCTTTGGACATAAATCTCATTGTGTGCCTCTGAGTTATGCTGAGAATATGTCATAACTCTGGATTATGTACTTTTCTTCAACTTTCTAAAGAAAAAAAATGGTTCTTCTCATATTAAAATAAAATAAAGTTCCTTGACAGTAAATTGTCCCCCACACTTTCAGCCTCTGACAATAAAGTTTTTCAGAAGGAAAAGAAGGGAATTCTCTGCATGCTTTTCCTATTACCTTATTTAAAGCAAATTATCTGTGGTGACTAAATGATATATAATTCTTTTGTTTTATTGACTTTACATAAAACATTTATACATACCCTTAAACATATGGCTATATTGCCAAATTAAGCTGGGAGACTTGTGCAGCATTGCAAATAATTTCTTAATAAAGCCAGTCCATTTGCATTTTGTTTAATTGAATAACTGAGGGTCTATTAAGGGCAGTCCCCAAATAATTTTTCCAGCAATGAATAATAATTAAAATAATGTATATTTATGTGGTGTATTTCCTGTCAAAGATTAACAGAGGGCAATCACAATAAAAACAAGGAGCAATAAACTAACAGACAGTGATAAAAGACAACAAAGAAAAGCATTTAGCTATACAACTACATTTAAATTAAAACCATTTATCAAGATAAAGCAGAACTATTTAAAGACAGTTTAGTCCTGAAAAAGTTGTTACCTTGAAAATGCTCAGGGAACACGAATGCCTTAGGCTGTCCACTGAATTCAGACAGCCAACTTGTTCTTGTCCTGGGAAGTACAATATCAGGATACTATTATTGAGTCATTAAGTTGGCTCACCCAGTTAACTTAGAGGATGGGACAGGTAAGATTGATGCTTAGGTATTAAGACATTTAGGATGTTACAAGCTAGTGTTAGGAACTTGAACTGGACTTGATAGGGCAAAAATAGCAGCCAGTGCAGTGCAGCAAGGATGAGTGTTATTTGATCCCTTGTAACTGACTTTAATTGATGGCCCAAACTCTCTATGTTAATGGTAGGGTTAATCTTGTTTAGTATTGGATGGAGGAACATCTGAATCCCCAAGCTGTAGACTATACTAGGAAGTTGGGGGAAAAAAAATCTAAAAAAGGTTAGTGGCAAAACACATCTGTAAAGCTACCAAGAAAGCTTCCTGGCTGTTGTCTTGAGGAACTGAAGCTGAGTAGAAGGTCAATTCTGTTTTTTTAAAATTCAGATCTAGGAAAGATCATAACTTCCACATTAATAAAAAATTGATGTTGGAGCTATTTCATTGCTTTTTCATTGAATGTAAAGATGGGGATGTTTTGCTTTTAGTGGCCAAAAAGTTTTATTTAAGTAGGCTACACCCATACTGCTAAACCAATGATTCTTAACCTCAGCAAATTCAGATGTGTGGATTTCCACTCCCAGAATTCCCCAGCTAGCCAGCCATACTGACTGGGGAATTCTGGGAGTGGACATCCACACATCTGAAACTTGTTGAGGTCAAGAAACCACGTCATAATTTATAAACATAATTTGAAAAGATCCTATATATTCAAGGGGCATTTAACAAATAAAATAAATAAAACAATCCTTAAAGGATAATCCATCCATTTAATCACTTTCTGATATAATAAGAATAATACTACACTAGCGCTAAAAATATCCTTTTAGTCAAACCAGGTGCTGATGCTAGGCGAAATTGTAGCTGTGCATGGCATTTGCTTTAAAGAACACTATATAAATAGGTGCTAGTGAATTTTTTTTTCATAGGCTTGTACAATTGCACTTGCCTTCTTCCACCTTTGGTAAAGTTTCAATGTCAATTTTCATCATGAATATTTAGTTATGGCAAAAATAAGCAGAAGGTTTTAATCATCAAAAATACACTGGAATCCAGGCTGTGAGTTAGCATGATTAAGCTAATTCCATTTATTTTAGTATCGCTTCTTTAGCCTCAGTCTTTGTTAGGAAACAGTACCTTGATTGTTAATTGTTAAAATATGTAAGAAAACTCTTCACGGTTTTACAAATACATCCATACTGTTTTCCTGACAATAGTATGGTAAGTCATTTGTCACTACTTTCTTTCAGGATATTTATTTTGGCAATAAGTCCAGCCTACAGCTCTGGTAGTCTCCCATTCATGTTCTCATCAGTCCAGGCTCTGTTTAAGTTCTGAGCTCAGAGTGTCTATGGAGATTTTCCATCATCCAGGCCATGGTTGTCCCAGAGATGCTTTTGCCAAAAGGCAACTGGACTTTCTTGTTTTTTTGCTTTGAAAATGTTTTGCTTCTCATCCAAGAAATGTCTTCAGTTCAGTCAAGGACACCCTAAGGCTGCAACCTATTGAGGAACTGCACTAATTGTTTGACTGATAGCAAATGTTTAACGTAAGTCTGTTCCAAACCAACTTTCACTGAATCCAGTATGGGATTTACTTTTAACTAAATATAGGTAGTTTGAAGGTTGACTAGCCTTCTGGAGTCTTTGTATATTCCTGAAATGTTTGAAGGGACAGGGAAGGCTATTTTGAGACAATAGAGTGAGAAGGCCAGTGATCCAAGTTTGATCAAAAGTCTAAAAATACTTCAGCTTTCATTTTCAGTTTCTGCCTTTCACAGATTATTACATTCATCAACAGCACACACATCTTTCAGCCAGAATTATACCTCTAATAAGAGTCTGACCCAACTTGTATTCAATGATCTCTGTTGACTTTATCAGAACCTGTCTTGTTTTTGTGAAGCAGAACAAATGACTTGCATGATGTATTCATCTGGTGATAAACACACCAATTGCCATGGCTAAACTTAACCGGTGTGTTTAGAATCCTTATTTCCCCTTCCCTGTAAGATTCATTGTTGACACTGCTGTGACAGCGTGACTTCCAGACTTGCTAGGTGAAATGGTGAAAATACAGAGAGATGTGTATGTAATCTGTGGTTAAGATAAGTGGAGCATGTCTATTTATGAATGAATAACTTTGATTGCATAATATATCATAATTTAATGGGAGACACTTACAATTCCCAGACCCCTTACAGTATAGCCAGGTTACCAAGATTCTTTAGATCTCATCAAACTCCTAGTAGGCTTCAACAACTGTTCCCTGTATCCATGTACTGTACATCCGTTGGTTATTTGTACAGGAATGTATGGTTTGTTTCCATCAAAAATTATCTATGCTGAACTCTGTTAGCTGTCTTGATTTTTATATGTGGTAGATACTGAGTTATAGTACATAATTATGGGAATTCACTCAGTGGGAGTGTGGAGAATGGAGTGCTACTTGTCTTATAAAACAAAGCAGGCTACAGTACTTTCTACAATATAATAATGCATTATTTTAGTTTGTGGTATTTCACAATGGATCATTACCAGGTTAAGACAGAAAGAAGTTGATATGCTACAATGATTAAAATGCTGCACTTCATAGGTTGTTAAAGAGTTTGTTTTTCTACTCCATTGGTATCTTTTCCCATTTCCCATTTCCTTTTCTTCTCCCTTCATTTATTCATTTTTTTTTCTTTGTGATAAGCTTGTGATATCATCTTTAGCATTCTCTCTAACCTGTAGCTCAGAACTCTTGATAGCTTGTATAAATAGATCCGGATTGTTTGTTGCCATAGCTATTGATATAATAGTTGAATGAAAAACTATGCTTCCGTCTCTATAACTTTAGCTTAAATGGGGATACTTTAATAATAACATGGAAAGATAATTGTTGAAATGGGTTCCTTTATACCTCTATTTGCATCTCCCCAGAATCAATACCATATGTTTGTTCAGAATGGCAAGCTTCTTATAGCTATCAGGAAAAAAACTCCATACTTCATATCTTCAACAAAACTCTGACAATCCTTTCCACTATATCATCTGAGCTAAACAGATGTCCACAAATATATTCTTTCAATTAGGAGAAAAGGTGGAAGTTGCATGGCACCAAGTTCAGACTCTATAATACATGGAGAGATCCAACTTCCCAATTGCCTCTTGGATGGATCATGTAGTATGGGGCCTGGTGTTGTCATGTTGCACCAAAATTTCCTTCTAGTGGTTCTGAACTCTGCTTAATTTTTGTTTCAAAGTATTGAGCACTGAACTTCAGTGTTGCAAAAACCTCATTTCAAAGATCATTTGGAGGCATTATTTTTCATCCAACCTATGTATATAATGTATCTAATTGTATGGCTTAACCTACCATGCTATTGACTTATTCTGCAAATATTAATTTAAAAAGGATGCATAGCTCCCCATTTCCTAAATTTTCTACTTTAGAAAATCTACTATGCTAAGGCCATGTTAGAAGTAGAATACTTCTGTGTGTCAGTTTTTGTGGAAATTTTGCTGCAGGGCTTTTCTCCCCATGCTTTCCTTCTTCTTTAAACATTTTCTTTAGCAGTGTGAAGAATTAATGTTTTAAATATTCCTTTAGTACAGAGCCTCGGTGAGGGAGATGGGTGGTTCTTAAATGTGATAAATAACTCAATAATTTTTGTAGATTCATTTTATGAAGGTCCTTTTAATGCATGCCGGCACTGATGTGCCGGCATGTTAGGTGGCTGGGATCCTAAGCCAACATTTCCATTTTCCTTAAAGACTTGGAGACCTAGAGCACCGCAATAGAAGTCAAGGTTACCAGGCCAATTTGGAGAATGAAAATGTTGTCTACCAGCTACTCGTTAGCAATGTGGTGTGCAGTCACTTTCAATTATGGTTGAAGGAGGCATAAGGTTGATGGAAGTAGTTCTGGCATTTTGGGAACTGAGCAGCCGTTGAGTTCAGGACTCATAAATACAACTGATTCTTTTGAGAGTTTTTAATATGAAGAAAGAAATATTGCTGCATTTATTTGTAAGGAAGAGGCCTCCGAAATTAAGATGAACACTGAAGGAAAATTAAACAAAAAAGAAGAGTTATAAACCCAGACAGAAATCACAAGCAGTGCCAGCTTTGTTCATCCCAGACTGCAGATTCCATCTGAA
Organism: Protobothrops mucrosquamatus; assembly: GCF_001527695.2. Lineage (NCBI taxonomy): Eukaryota > Metazoa > Chordata > Lepidosauria > Squamata > Viperidae > Protobothrops > Protobothrops mucrosquamatus. Next base: position 1,612,087 of record NW_015386095.1, on the reverse strand, counting down.
ATCACTCTTAGATTTTGCTTCTTTGCCTACGGTACCTTCCAAGGAGAAAACCATATTTCCATCAACACTGGCAGGGCAGGCTACTGAATATAAACATTCACTAACACTGATAATATTACCTAGACAGGTAATGAAATGTCTGCAAGCAAACAACTTTGCTCAGAGAGCACCAAAGACTTCACCGCCTTCTTCCGTTCTGGCTCCTATTTGTTCTTGAGTTGAGTACAGTGGAAAAGTGGCATTTGCTGCGCATTGCTCCTGCTGGGCTAACAAAAGCCTGCCCTAATCTTGTGCTGTTCATTTCTGTATTGAAGCATGTGGCATTCAAGGCTGACAAAGTCATTAGCAAACCCACTCCCAGTGAGATCAATTTGGCTCAGGGTCGGATTATGTAGCAATGGTAATTACAATGGCTAATGGGATTTGGTTTTGCCGGTGCTGCCAGTGCTTTTCACTTCTTGCTTACCCTTGTCTTTGCATTCTCTACTTGGCATCCTGGGAACAATAGACATTACAGCCTGCTGGGGTCACAGCAACAACGAGCACGGTGTGTTCTGAATCAACAAACATCAAATTGGGACGGAGACAGTGATGGAGGTAAAACTCTTTTTTTGACTTGACTGGTTTTTCTTTTTTTACACAGCTACTACCGATCTGTAGAGAGATTATTTTACCCTATTTTTTCTACCCAGGCAGATGCACTCTTGCACGCTCACGCACACTTCTGAGGAACATTGAGTTTGCAAAGTAATTATACAGCAGAAGGAGTAGCTGGGGGACCTGGAGCTCATAAAAAATCTCTATTGCTTTCCTTTTCATGAGTGTGGCTACCCCCCCCCCCCTTGGGAAGGTATTTAATGGGCCACATTGAAAGGATAATCTCTGCTTATTTGCCCTGAATGATTTCCCTTATTTTTTTTATTCCTTGTTTTGGAAAAAAAAATGGAGAACTGCCGATGGATGAAGAGTCTCTTTACCTCTGACTGAATAAGAAAAATGAAATGAATGTAAGTGAAATCTGAGCATTGCTCTCTATTTTCACTTGGTAGCGGAGAGTGGCAGGATTAACACAGAAAAAAGAGTTGTGTAGTTGCTGATGGTAGAAAATGACAATGTAAATGAGTCTATTCATATGTGGGAAAGCAGGCAAAAATCAGACAAAATTTCATGCAAGTGTTATAAAGGGGAATGAAAAGTGAAAACATGTGGGTGTTATACATATATGCATCTAGGCTAATTATAAAAGTAGGTGTTTAAGACAGAATTTTTGAAAGAACTCTCTGGCATAAGGGAAAAATGTGTGAAGACAGAGAATAGCAATGTTCAGTTCAATATACCAAAGTACATACTGTTTGCCTTCAGAAACTTCTAATGGCACTTTTGACAAGCTGCCAGCGGAAGGGAAGATTGTCAAAACATGCTTTACTCAGCCTTCCCGAATTATTTCATTCTTTCTGGGCTGGGGGCTGTAATTTGCATTACTTCCCCAGTGGCATGGCCATTGTCTGCTCTATCCAACAATGGAGAAGTCACTCTGACTGAGGCCCAAATGTTCAGATTGCTCCTATATTAGTTGATGGTTCTGTTTGCTGGAGAACTGGCAAACAGGACTCCAAAAATACAGGTACGGCAAGATAGATGGAAATGAAAAACCAGGAAGGAGAGATGAATCTTTCCAAACTTTCAAGGACAAGGTGGGATTTTAGCTTGTTACTTTTAACACCTCCGTGTTTTTCATTTCATCGTTTTCAGAAATACAGTGGAACTTTTGAATGGCTTTGCTTCCCAATTTAAAAAAGTTGGAAAATAAGAGTTTTGGAAAACAGCATGTTTTCCTTGTTTACAGCTGCTGGGTGCAGGAAAATAAGCAAGGCATCTCGCTGCCAAATGCTTTTTTATGGCCTGGGTTTTGTAGTGTCAGAGAAGAAATTGAAATGCACAGATCTGTGTCCCTTAATGGTGTGTACACAACTTGTGTTAGCCTTACAAACTAAGCAAGCAATAATAGAACAAGCTCTTTCATTTTACCCTTCTCTAAAATAAACTCAATAAATGTGGAAAAAAACCCCAACTGATCCAGTAAGCTGCTCATGTTCCCACAGAGGAGCAAACTTACTCCTTTGTATGTAGAGCTGAACTATAAAAGTCACACCATTTGTGAAGAATTTTTATTAAGAAGATTTTACCAGGATTTTTAAAAGTATAGAAACATACCTGTAGAAGAATAAGTTGAAAAAATGAAGAATAACAAAAAAGAAAGAGAAAGATATTTAAAGAAGTCATTCCTGAACTTCTTTATAGCAATTACAAACATAGCAATTATTTATTTTATTTATTTATTTATTAAATTTATATACCGCCCTATCTCCCTTACGGGACTGAGGGCGGTGAACAGGCGATACTAAAAACCACAATAATAAATGAATAGTTTCTGTTCTAAAATCAAATTAAATAACAGGCCTGTTCTAAAAACACCCCATACAAAACCCCCCACTAAAACATAATCAAACTATGCCAGGCCGGCCGCATGGAATAGATGGGCCTTCAGGGCTCGGCGAAAAAGGCGCAGGTCCGCAACTGTACGTAGGTCGGGGGGTAGGTCATTCCAGAGGGCAGGAGCTGCCACAGAGAAGGCTCTCCCCCTGGGGGTCGCCAGCCGGCATTGTCTGGCCGACGGCACTCTAAGGAGGCCCTCTCTGTGAGAGCGGACTGGTCGAAGGGAGGTGTTTGGTAGGAGGCGGTCTTGCAAATACCTAGGTCATGACCTTTCCACCCTCTCATATTGTAAACAGTCCCAGGTGTGTGCAGGGTCCCACTTCCTGATGAAGTTAACATCTATGGATTATAATAATCTCTTAGCTGCTCTATGTATTTAGATTTTTTAAATATTGTGATTGTAATTTGGTAATTTGGTAAGAATAACTTGTTTGAGATGGGCGGCCGTAGAAATGGAAAAAATGAATAAATAGTCACAGTTCCCTTCTTCCCATAAACAAATATTTTTTAATGAATAAACCACAAAATCAGCAGTGCATTTTTATCCCTTTGTAGCAAAAAGTCTATAAATGGTCTTTCATAAAAGTAGTTGTAATAATAATAATAATAATAATAATAATAATAATAATAATAATAATAATAATAATAATAATAAAGTTGGAAGAGATCTTGGAGGTCTTACTAGGAACTGCTTTCATCCTGCGATGATATCTGTAATACCATCAAACATCCACATCTGCCTATCCCAGGTCCTTGGGAAGGACTCGATAGGTAGACAAAATGCCAAATCCAGTCTGAACATCTGGCTGACTGTGCGATGATCCATAAACGTTGGAAGGGACTTAGAGGTCATCTAGTTCAACCCCCTGCTCAGGCAGGAAACCCTATACCATTTCAGACAAATGGCTGTCCAGTCTCTTCTTAAAAACTTCCAGTGTTGGAGCATTCACAGCTTCTGGAGGCAGGTTGTTCCACTGGTTAATTGTTCTAACTGTCTGGAAATTTCTCCTTAGTTCTAGGTTGCTTCTCTCCTTGATTAGTTTCCATCTGTTGCTTCTTGTCCTGCCTTCAGGTGCTTTGGAGAATAGCTTGACTCCCTCTTCCTTGCGGCAACCTTTGACATATTGGAACACTGCTATCATGTCACCCCTCATCCTTCTCTTCATTAAAGTTGTGGTTCCCTTCTTAATCAAAAGGCCATACCATTTACTTGAATGTATTATTTGTGTTTGTTTGTTTGCTTGCTTATTGGTTATGGCTACCATGTCAGTAGACTCTGGAGCGCATACAAAATCTAGCTGATGTAACAGCATGCATGCAATTATCAGGTAGTCCAGTAGGAAATGGGATCACTGCCTCCTTCCATGCTTCCAGAGAACCCATTGGAATACTGGCAATAATAGATTTGGAGCAAAATCTATTGTGGCTACCTCCTAATGAAATGGATTCCCCTGTCCCTACGACCTCTAGTCCTACAGAAATCTCAGGACAATCTTCAGGCTAATGAAGCAGATTTCACAGGAAGGGAGGAAGGCAGTGGTGGGATTCAGCTGGTTCGCACCACTTTGGCAGAACTGGTAGATAATTTTTTGTTGCCCAGGCCCAGAATGGACTTCCGGAAGCCGCATCCACACAGAGAACTGGTTGTTCACATATTTGAATCCCACCACTGGAGGAAGGCATGTGGTGAGCTGAAGGAAGTGAGAAGACATAACATGTTCTGTTTTTACTAATGAAAGCTCAGTTGCACAGTATTAGATGAGGTGTTTTGTTTGAAGAAGACCAAAGAGACAACATTAAAAATGTGTCTTTGAATACAGTGAATACTTGCAGTTGACCTTAATCCAGTCCTCCCTCTCTCTCTCTCTCTCTCTCTCTCTCTCTCTCTCTCTCTCTCTCTCTCTCTCTCTCTCTCTCCCCCCCCCCCCCCCCCCCCCCCCCCCCCCCCCCCCCCCCCCCCCCTCATGTATCTATCCTCTCAGATTATAGTGTTTAGTGTATGTTCATATGAAAAATGAAAAATCAGCAGCATTTGTTTGTTTGTTTTTTTGGTAGGGTTCCAATTCTTAACTTTAGATTCCTGCTAGTAGTTTGATTTTTGAATGTAATTCCCCCATCAATCTCCACTTGGCGTTCATTGTCCCGGAGTGGAAAATTTGAAACCCCCAGTGAGCTAATAAATATATATTAACTGCTGGCTCCATTGGCACCATCACATCACACTGGCAGCTGCCAAATAGCTGACTGACACACTCAGTTCTGGTCTCAACCAGCTTGCAGAACTGCTGAAAATTTAACAATTGGATCTTATGAGCTGGTATGAGCACAACACACTAGTGCCTGAAGCCCTCTAAATGTTACTAAATGAAAACTCCTAGAAGCTTGAAGCACGGCGGCCAGTGGGCAAGGATGCTGGAGCTTCAGTTCAGTAGCATTTGGAAGACCACAAGCTCAACAATCCTGTTAGAGACATTGATGTTAGTGAAACGGTTATGTGCATTTCTCTCTCTTTAAAATCTGCATGTTTAAGACACATCAAAGAAGTTCTCAAGGATGAATGTGGAAAGAGCCACAGTTACTATTTATATGGTACATGGTAAACGGACTGACTCCTTTGGCAAAAAACTGAGACAAGCTGCATGTTATCACCTAATTTATTCAGCCTATAACTGGAATATATAAAGAAGGAAACTGGAAAGACGATGAGTGTCGATAACTTGTGCTATGCTATGCTGTGATAACTAAAATGCATATAATCAGCAAACTCAAGGAACACAGTGAAAAAAAATGGGACTAAGATTAAAGATAAAGAAGTCCAAACTAAGCAGGTGCAAAAAGTAGTCATGCAAATGACAATGAAGAACACTGAAATAATGGATAGTTTCTGCCTTTTAGAATTTCCTATCAACAATAAAGAAACCTGCAGCCTAGGAATACACTGCAGACAAGCTAGGAAAATATATATATTTAGATTCTGTGATATGTCTATACCTATAAAAAAGAGCATCATTTTCCTTGAGATTCTCTATGGAAGTGAAAGTTGTACTTTGAAAATGTGGGATAGCCTAAGAATAGCCAATACTAAGAAAACCAGAAAATGGATTATAGAACAAATCAATTCAAAGACATTTTAGGTGCAAATGAACAGGCTCAGATTATATTTTGAGCACATTATACAAAGAGCCGGCTCTCTGGGGAAGTCTATAATTCTGAGAAATGTGGAAGGAAAGAGAAAAAGAAGATGAAAAGAATCAAAAAGTGGATGGACTCAATTATAGTGGCAATGGGTGCACCACTGGAAAACCTGCAGGACCAGGTTGAGGACAAATCATTGCGTAGAGAATCCATATAGCAATAGCAATAGCACTTAGACTTATATACTGCTTCTCAGTGCTTTACAGCCCTCTCTATGTGGTTTACAATATGAGCATATTGCCCCCAAAATCTGGGTCCTTGTTTTAACAACCTCAGAAGGATGGAAGACTGAGTCAACCTTCAGCAAGGGGGGTGGGAATCGAACTGCTGGCAGTTGGCAGAATTAACCTACAATACTGCATTCCAACCACTGCACCACTGTGTCTCTTAATTGTCAAGAGCTGATACCAGGTTGATGTCTCATCATCATCATCTTCATCATGATCTATTTTTTCCCTATTAGTTTTTGATGGCTTTATCTTTCTTCCATCAGTATTCTTTGTTGGAGGTGGTGGATTAAGTATTCTAATCACAGATATATGTAATGGGGGGGGGGCAGTCCCTAGCACTCAGGACTCTAATTGACTTTTTCTAAAAGAAAATTGGTATAGGGTTACCCAGCTTTTCTTTGGTTTAAGAGCCAGAATTGCCCTTCAAATAGTGTGGCTGCAGACAATGTTATAACTATCTTAAACAAACTTCTTTGTTATCAGTTCAATTCATGGATGAGAGAAAGGCAATAAAAAAAGCAAATAAGGATGACCCATGCATGTTGATGTATCAATTGTATGTTGAGGAACAGTTTAGTTGCTACAATCCCTGCAACACCATCTTAATGTAGCTTACTAAATAGACTTTGTGCAAACAAAGTCTAACACACACCCCAAAGATGGTTTGGGGGGTGGTGTTAAACAGAGGCCAAGGATTTGACAATAGGTGAGGGGTCCAGGGGCTACTCTCCCAAAAAAGTATTGGATGAGGTCAGGAGAAAAAAAACCCCACCCCTTCTATTTTCTTTAGCCAACTTATTGAACTTAGCAATATTTGTATTGCCAACAAGACGTTAGGTAAATCTAAGTTACTTTTTTTCCTGAAAATTATATTCTCCCGAAACACCTTCTGTAACAGAGGTTTTAATGCTTCATACCAGTGATGACTATTTTGTTGCCCAGGCAACTAGCGTGCCATATCATTGTGCGCCCTTCTCTTGCATTCTTGTAGCTGTAATAACAATGGAGAACGGCAGCCACTCAGCTATGGCTGCCAATCATACCAACCAAAATAAAGAAGCTAAAAAAACACTTCAGCTAGGAGGCAGTAAAAATAGCTTTAACATTCCTTTCCCCCCATACTTTTTAATGTTGGTTACCACGCTTTATAAAATGGGCATCCCACTTTGGATTGCTTTCTTAAAATGAAAAAAGAGATTGAAATATTTATAAATTCAATTTATATTGCAGTTGTTTAATTACATTCCATTGGATTATACATTTTTATTCTTTGCTGGTATACGACAATTTTCTTATTCAGATATGAAGCCCCTAACTTTAAAAATATGCTCTTGTGTGTTTGGAGAATCCTTTGCAACAGGTGTGAGGTTGGTTGTGGTGTGGTGGTTGGGAACTGCAGAAGGAAGAAAAAATTATTTTCTCCTGGTTTTGCTAATATAAGTAGTTCTATCATTCTCTCAGTTCTATCTTATATTTGCTAATATAAGTAGTTCTATCAGCTGTAACTAGTACAAAACTCTGGAGTAACCCTAGGAAGCATCTTTAGAAGTGATTAATCATGTAACAAATTTGAAGGAGGAATCTAAATGAGATCAAAGTTGGTTTAAGACATTAAACAAATGGCAGGTCCTCATTACCCAAAATCAAATAAAAGAAATCCAAGACTAATTGTGTTAGTTTGGCACTATTTACACACACACACACACACACACACACACACACACACACACACACACAAAGAGAGAGAGAGAGAGAGAGAGAGAGAGAGAGAGAGAGAGAGAGAGAGTATGTTATTTATTTATTTAATTAATTTAGTGAATTTATTTGCCACCATCTTGTAACAAAATGACTTAACTGATCAAATAACTGTTTGGGGAACTCCCAAATCGGCTGCTGAAGCACTAACTCACTGAGAGTGGAGAGACAAGGAGGCCAATGAACTGAAGGTAATAGTGACTAGATCTGGTCTGCAGGACAGATTTATCAGGGAAGCAAAGGGGCAGTGCTAAGGTTGATATAAGATGCTAGAAGTTGTACCAGAAAGAGCTAATGAGAATATCCCTCTGAAGATCCAGATTGAAGATAAGGAATTTATTTAGTGTTTTATATATATATATATATATATATAATCATAGTGGGGCTCCCTAAATTCACGTCAATACAAATAGAGCCCAGCAGAAAAACCAATAGATATGGGGTCAGAATTAGAATAATGTTGACACATCCATTGACACGAACATACTCAAATGTAGTCTCGGGCATTATGAACTCTGTGCTTTTATCTGGTTTTTGGTGTTGGTTTGGGTAATGAAACAAGTAAGGGAAAGTTAGGGAGCAAGTGATTCAACAGGCAGCATAAGATTGATCTGGCATGTGGGAACGCATAATTGTACCTACTCCACTACAATGAATGAACCAAAGAAGGCTTTACGATCTCCATATTGTCCTCAAGTAGGAGTCCAACAGAGCTTTTTACAGCAATCAAAGGTTTGCTGTTCTCTGCTCAGATAATCCCATACTGGAGCACTGGAAGCCTCCTGTGACAAATTTGCAAGGCACTTCAAGGACAAAAATCACTTGTCTTCATGCTGATTTGCATGCCGCTTTGATTTTAGAATTAGTAAGTCATTCAGTGAACTATCTGATCCAGTTCTATAAGATTATTTTCAGGGTTTTTTAGGTCAAAGAATAAGAACAAGACACTTGTAGTTCTCTCTTCTACAACATGCCCTCTTGACTTCTGCCCCCTTTGGCTTATTCACCACGGGAGTGGTGAATGCTTATTTGTGATGAAATGACAAAATCCATTTCAGCCTGGATTTCTCAGTTTTGAGACTGATTCAGCCCTGATCACCAAGCGTGACCTCCTGAATGAAAAATAGCAGGGGGGATAAAACTCTTTTGATTTTGCTGGATCTTTCAATGGATTTTGTTACCATTGATTACTATACTGTCTACTGTAACATCTATTGCAGGGGTGTCAAACTCGCAACATCACGTGACGTGTTGCAACGTATCGTGACTTTTTTGCCATTGCCGGCAATGAGGTGGGCGCGGTTTCGTTATGATGCATCCGGCCTGTGGGCCGGAAGTTTGACACCCCTGATCTACTGTATCCATGTTGGCTTCAATTTTACTCTTTTGGTTTAATTTCTACTTGCAGGGATAGCTTCAAACAACAGACTCTCATATATAAAGTATATATATGAAATTACTGGTGGTGGGTATCAGGAGATTGGAGATGAGGTGCCTTCAATATGTTGAAGATATTTAAAATATCTTTAAAATAAAATAGATAGGGTTCATATGAAATATTATAATTAATTTTATTAAAATTATACAATTGTATAAAATAAATGAATGATAAATCAATCAATAAATAAAATAACAATATGTTGAAGATATCCACCTCGATTTTTCTGTAATATCTGAATCAGAAATAGGGATGCATGATCCCTGAGCAATGCTACTGCAGTTGTAGTATTGTATTGTACCAGAGAGCTACAATCCCTTGGTAGTGAATTCCCAGATTATGTGATGTTGCAAATATTGCAGTCAATAGCAGAATAGATGAGAAGTGCCTATCTCATTTTCTGGCAGCAGTTTTGGGAATATCTAAAAGCTATTTTGGAACACCTTGTCCTGAGTATCTTGGCTGGCTTAAAGAAAGAAACATTGAAAACACTCTGAAATTAAAAAAAATATAAAGATATTCAAACAAACTTTTTTTAAAAAGTCTGGAGAGTGAGGTCAAAACCTCAAATTGGACTTGCCCTTTAGTGTTGTTTTTTTAAAAAAATAAGGAACATGAACTCTAGTTCTTTAGATGAAAAACAGAGACAGTTCTATTATATAGTGCTAGTCCTCTAAAAGTAGCCAAGATTTTCCTGTTGAGATCCTTGCTTTGCTTCTAATCCTTGGCAAAACGCATAATCCCTGGAAGCATTTACATTGTATGGCTGGATTCCATGCAACTCTGGTCTAAACCTGTATTAGCTAAAACTGACCTCTCTACATATATCCCTAGATATTCATACATAGATGTATGTGTCCATTAATGTTATAAAGGACTTTGAAAAACCATCAGTGGATGGGAGATAGAGTCCTTGAAATATTCTTACCAATATGTGTGAAGAACATGGTAAGAGAAAACAGAGTAGAATATTAACTCCACAAATTTAGACTCTTCACTCTGATTTCTACTCCATCAATTGTTTAGAGCCATGCTTATCACATAAAGTTGCAGTCCAGTCTAGAATGCAATTATATACAGAATCCTATATATCACTTTATGTAGTATACACCACTCCAAGGTAGAGTATATATACCTTTTCCCGAAAAACTGCTGAGCATCCATTCCCAGACAGCTCCTAAAGGTAATGCAACTAAAGGTATGTCACTAAAGTGCCATAATCCACAAACAATTTCTGGTGGAAGGTCTGAAGCCCACAGAAGACCTCCTAGGGCTATGCCTGACAAGTTCCAAAAAGAAAAAAAATCTGAGTGTGTACTGCCTTTTAGTGGTCACTGTAAGTTAAACCGCCACATAGGATAAACATTGTGTAAAAAATATAGAAACCTATCCCTCCCACAAGAGGGTGTGGAAATCATGTAAAACCTTGTAAAATGAAGATGACATAATATAACATCTGTACCTCTCTGTCTAAGAGCTTAAAATGGAGAGTATATACTATTCTAAAGTTAGATACGGCACTAGTGAGGCCATACTTGGAATATTGCATACAGTTCTGGTCAGGGATATTTGGTACTCTCTGAACTTGGTTGTTTTCTTGCAGACATTTCACTACCCAGACTAGGTGACATCCATCAGTGCTAGTCCAGTCCATTCACTACCACTGAAGATATTACCTAGTTTGGGTAATGAAACATCTGCAAGAAAACAACCAAGTTCAGAGAGCACCAAGGACCCCTCATTTTAACCCTGAAGTACAAATATTCTCCTTTACAGTTCTGGTCACAATACAAGAAAGATACTGAGACTCTAGAAAATGTACAGAGAAGACCAACAAAGGTGATAATGGCTCTGGAGGCTAAACCATATGATGAACGGTTGAGGGAGTTAGGTATGCCTAATCTATCAAAGAGAAGGATTAGGAGTGACACAACTGTCTTCTAGTACTTGAAGGGTGTCACAGAGAAGAGGGGATTGACTTATTCTCCAAAACACCAGAGAGCAGGACAAAAAGTAATGAGTGGAGAGATCCCAACCTACAACTAAGGAGAAATTGTATGACAGTGAGAACAACTAATCAGTGGAATAGCTTGTGTCTTGGAGTTGTGGGTAGTCTATCACTGGAGGTTCAAAAAAGGTTTCAAAAATACCTTAACCAGGATGGTATAAGGTCTCCTTTCTTGAGCTGGGGATTGGACTAGAAGAGCCTATGATTTTATGTTCTATGTTCTGGATCATATCACAAGTTCAACAGTATTATTAATATGTGGCAATTTTATTAACCATACCCTTTCACTTTATTA
>NW_015386095.1:1579835-1599313 GCF_001527695.2 Protobothrops mucrosquamatus | reverse complement strand
TGGCATCGGACCTGGATATCTCCGAGACCGCCTTCTGCCGCAGATTACCTCCCATCGGCCGGTACGCTCCCACAGAGTGGGTCTCCTCAGGGTGCCGTCAGCCAGACAGTGCCGGCTGGCGACCTCCAGGGGGAGGGCCTTCTCGGTGGGAGCCCCCACCCTCTGGAACGAACTACCCCCAGAGATCCGGGTGATCCCGTATCTCCCCTCCTTCCGCCGCGCCCTAAAGACATGGCTCTTCCAACAAGCGGGATTGGCCTAGGGGAATTTTTAGTGGGGTTTTAAGAGTAATTTTAATTGACATAGGCCACAGTAAATATTTCTTTTTAATTAGGTTTTAAACTGGGTATTTTTTATTGTTGTATCTGTTTTATAAGGCTGTCAGCCGCCCTGAGTCCGTAAGGAGAAGGGCGGGATAAAAATTAAATAAATAAATAAAAACCCACAGTATTTACTACTTGCAGAAATGGTTTCTTTGGTTTCTTCTTTGGCTCTTTAGGCCTAGATTTAAGCTTGAGCTTTCGTGGTTATTACAGTGAGACAAATGTGGCAGATATGGTTTAGAGCAGCAGTGATTTGTGTAATGGAAAAACCTTGCAAACCTTTCTAGATACTTACTGCTTTACTTTGCCAGTGATAATGCAGACTATCAGCTACTAGGATCACTGCATGAACACAAAAGGACAGGTTGTCTTTTTCTTTCCCCCTGCCCCAGTAATGAAATGTGATCTTGATCAATGAATAAGAGAAGGTAGATCCAATTCTTATATAATAGAGAAAAATCTGGAAAGACAGAAACAGAATGAATTCAGAAAGTGAGGCCTTACACTTGGAAAAGCAGATTAAGGACTGTCAGTGATTTGTATAACGTTGCGATTGTATATCAGTTAAGACCATTTTATAAAAAAAAACACTCAGTTCGTTCCTATTTGTATGCCTATTTATATGTAGCAAATAAGATGCTTAGTCAAGCCATATAATAGACTTTAAAAAGCTTATTCAGGAGGGGAGTGGCCCTAACTAATCATTTTGGGTTTTTTGATATCTTAGTGAATTGCACTACTACATTCATAATTTTTGCAGCAGAAAGGAATTAAGAGCAGTTTATGACAAATGAAACCAATCTGATTGGCTTAACATAGAATCTTGCTTCAGCACACAAATGTTGCTTGTTCAGCCATAGGACAAGATTTAAGTGCCTGTTTTTCTTCTCTCTCTCTCTAAGTATGTGATTACTAATTCAGTTCAATAAAATGGATTTTTTTATCTAAGTGTCTTTGCTTGTTCATTATCATCAAGTGCTGATGTCTAGACACAGAGACAGCTTTGATTTCTGTCAACAGGAATTTTGTGCCATAGAAACAATCCAGGGAGGCAAAGAGGGGTGTGTGCAGCTTCTTTCATGTTGGCTCATTGCCTCCATCAGCAATAGCTTGTTACAAGTGCTGGTCAAGGCTGCAGAGGCAATCTTGGAGCAGTCAAAGTGATGATAATGATGAAGAGAGCAGACTGTGTTGCTTTATCAAGCAGCTTTGGAGTGGAGAGTTTCAAATGAAACTTCACTGAAGTAATGCAATCCTACAAAGATTAGCAGAGTCCTAAAATATTACATGAGAGAGCCATTTTGGTACAGTGGATAAGGCACCAAGCTAGAAACCAGGAGACTGTGAGTTCTAGTTCTGCCTTAGGCACAAAGCCAACTGGGTGACCTTGGGCCAGTCCTTCTCTCTCAGCCCTAGGAAAGAGGCAATGGCAAACCATTTCCAAAAGATCTTGTCAAGAAAACTGCAGAGACTTGTCCAAGGAGTTTGCTAGAAGTCAGAAACTGATTCAAAGGCACACACACATAAACAAAATAAATAAAAAAACCCAACAAATGAACATTATGCAAATAAAAAACCTGATCTGGGGTGGGTGCCATAATTTTAAGAAGAATATCAATTCAGTCTGCTCACATGATGAACAAATGTTGAACAGTGATCTGTTTATCCAAATTTAGTAATTGAAAAACAAAATTGTCAGCTCCAAAACCTTTCCCCAAGTATACCTATCAAAAAAGGTTACATCTATCCATGTCAATGTGAATGCATATCCAGATTGAGACTCTTCATCGCACCATAGTAAAAGTCTAGGTATGTGCAACATGGTGCTTTCTAGATGTGTCGGACTTCAATATCTGAAATAGACACATAGAAGGCACCAGGTTGAGGAAGGCTGGACTCCGTAAATATCATATTATGTATGGAATAGATAGATAGTGGCTCAAGGAACAATAGCAAAGAAGAATGATTGAAATAATAATTAAGGTTGTGTCCATTCATTTATTCCTCCATCCCTCTATTTCTGTCTTGTTTTCTCTCTCGCTGTGCCCAACCCTTTAGATTTTATTTTTTATTCACAGTGTGCATAGCAAGAAGCAACCGTAATGTAAAAATAACAAATAAGCATCTAAGAAATATTGATAACAGTAAATTACAGTTCATACTAGCTCTTCAACATTATCCAATTACAATATGACTTCTCTACTCCATTCCACTCCACCCCCAAATCAAAGCTAAAAGGTTTAAGTGGATCCTTTAGGTTTTCTGGATTAATGTGGTCAATATGGACATCTCGAAATATTAAACCTTGAAAATGAATGACATAACTTCTTTCAGTGCACTCTGAACTGGGAAAAACAGCAAAACATTTGCTCATTTTCATTTGTCCATTTGTCTGCTTTTTGCAGAGAAGAAGCACTATATGTAGAGAGAGATTCAATCATCAATATCTAGACAACACCCTCTCTGTGGCCTACAACCAGCTCAGCAGAGACTAAAATCCAGGAAAAGCTTCCTTAGGTCGACGGAAGACTTTGAAAAATTTGAAAGCAGAGTGGATCTATGGAAATTTACAAAGAACCAACACTGGATGGAACCCAGTTGTGGGATTCAGCTGGTTCATGCCACTTCGGCAGAATTGGTAACTAATTTTTTGTTGCCCAGGCCCAGAATGGACTTCTGGAAGGAGCATCCACACAGAGAACCAGTTGTTCACATATTTGAATCCCACCATTGATGGAACCAACGTAGGAGCTGGCACCTGGATCTGGCAAAAGCTAGGAAGTGTGGAAATCTTTGAATAGACTGTGCATGGGTACAATAAGATCCGGAGACATTCTGAACAAATGGGGCTATCCGGTGGCTTCTGCTTTTTGCAATTGTGGTGACATGCAGACAACCATACATATGTAAACCTGCCCTTTGTGCCCCAAATCAGTGTACACTTGAGGACCTCATGGCAGCATGACCAAATGCAATTAATGTTGCTAGTTTCTGGGTAAGATCTGTTCAATTTGTACATATTTAAATTTTGTATTTTATATTTTATGTCATATAGTATGCCTTATTTTAAATGTGATGCTTCTGACATGAATAAACAAACAAACATTTGTCCATTTTGGTAAGACTTTTTTAAAACTTGATTTGGCTAGACTAAAGCAAGCTATTTCCACTCCCTGTATATGGATGTATTTTGCCACTGCAATAAACCTCTTGACAGATAGCCTCTCCTGCATTGGCTGAGATAGTGGACCATCCAGGCGCATTCCTAATCTTCAGTGTAGTGCTGTTTACTCCTGATGAATAATTACAGATCCTCTTACTATGACAAACCATTGTCTCTTGCCAGAGCAATGTCGTCTTACATTTCCCCCCCCCAGATAAAAACAACAAAAAGTTTGACTTCAGGGAATTTAATCAGGCGGATTAGTGAAAAACATTAACTCTTATTGAGGATAAGCCAGCCTCTAATCCAATTTGATAACTAGCATGCCAAAAAAAGTGGTTTCTACTAGAAAGATGAATAGTTTGTGTTTATATGAAGTTAAATTATCTAAAATTATAGGTAACAGAATGTTTAATATGGGAGTTAATGAAATCTTGGCTAGAGCTTTGGCAAATGTTATTTCATCCCCTCCCCAAAAGACAATCTTATGAAGGGTGATAAGCGCCAGATGGACAACAGCAGAGTTCCTAAATTGTTGTCTATTTAGCAGAAGCTACAAGAAGAGTAAACAGGGAACGTTCAGGCAAAACTTTGTGTGGTGTTTCAGTCGTGAAATGAAGAATGCCCCCAAAATAGATGAGACTGTTCTAGCATCCCATTTATAGTTATTTGATTCAGTGTGTGGTCTTGAGTTTCAAACTGTGTGTCATTTCTGGGCTTAGGCGCTAATAGGTTTTAAGATTTGTTTCAAACAAAAGACCCACCCATACTTTTGAAACTGAGGGATGTCAAGATAGGACATGGAATAGGACATGGAAAGCTTTAAATTAGTTAAATGGAAAAAAAATCATAACAATGTGGTGGGTTTAGCCAATATATTACTAAAATGCTATTTGCATCACAGTTATGATGTTTAAACTTAGTACTAAAATGTATCTTTTGGGTGGCAGTAGTAATTTCTAGGACAGAGAACTTGGCTTGCATAGACTAATGAGAGTATGCTGATCATCACAGTAGGCTTTGGTCGTGCCATGGTATAATGGCCAATGTTCCAGTACTGATATGCTTAATATTAGCAGAAAAGGCTACATGTAATATGAGTGTATCTAAGGCAAGTAACTGTCTTAGAAGATCAACCGAATACCTCAATTGACCGAAGCCCTGCTGGTAGCAGAGGTTTTTATCCATGAGGCCATCTGGTGAAAATCACAATATAAGACAAGCTATTATTACTTATCAAGTTTATTATGGTGGAATGTAGTTAAGGAAGAATGTAGATGAAGAAAGCAAGAAATAATCATTAAAAGAAGCAGAGAGAATGCAGAGCAATTTTCATGGAATTAAAACAAATGTTCTACAAGTGAGTAAAGAGGATTAAACAAACAACTTCAGCAGAATATCTGAAATAAAAATAAAAGTGATGAAGGTATTTGGGATGAAACTGAAGTGACATATGTTGAAAGGAGTATTTTTTGCAATGTTTATGGGAATGATAATATGTTGAAGAATACATACAGTAGAATGATCATCCAAGAAAGAATTCATGGAAAAGAAGTCAAAAATGTCAGAGTAGTAAGGATATAAAAATGTTTAAATGTGGTAGTTTGCGGATTTAGTTATTATGTAACTTGGTTACTGTAAGTGCAATGACTAGTTTTGTGCCTGATAACTGGAAGAATGTCATGATTGTCCCCTTATGTAAAGAGAAATGTAGCAAGTGTGAATATAAAAATTACAGGTGTTTTGCATAATTGTGAAAGGTGTTTTGCATAATTGTGAACAAAAGGGAGTAAGAGGTGACACTCAGCAAAATTTAAGGAAATGTAGTGTGGTTTTATGATAAGCATGAAGTGTACAGACTAGATTTTGCACTTCAGTAAGACATGGATAAAAGTAGGAATGCAAGAATGTAACATTCTTTTGTTGGTTTAGAGGAAATACATGATAACAAAAATAGGCTTGAATTATGGAATGTTTTGTGTAAATATAAAGTTCAATATTAGTCATGAAATCCAACAATGTGATGGAAATAAGGGATGAGTGAAGATAAATGGATGCTTAGTGAACTGCTCAACATTGAACAGTGGATAAGATAAGGTTGTATAATGCTCTTTTAGTTGCTTGATATATTTATAGAAAATGTATAAGAAATATCTGTGGGGAGATTAGATGTGTGTTGGTACACATATCCTTTTGTATGCAGACAATGCCATGTTGTTGGCAAAAAATCCAAATGATTTGCAATGAATATTAGGTAGTTTGTATGATGCAATGATACAATTATCTTACAATATCACTCTTTTAGCTATAATAAAGGTATGGAGAATCCATTTACATTGTCCAGCTGTGAAATTCCACGTACTAGGTGTGTAAGTGTATTATCCTCAGAAAAATTATGCTATTTTCACAGTCACATTTATATAGTCCACAACCTTCTCCAAATGTAGTTAAGTATAGGACATTGTAAAACATGTGTTTTAAAGAAGCACTGTCTTTAGTTCATCTCCAACAAAATGCTGTTCTAGACAATTATTTTCTATACAAATATAATGGACACACAATAAATTCTAAATATTATTTTTTGCTGTATAAGTTGTAGGTTAAGGTCCATTGACTCTCTTGGTATAGAAATTAGGACACACACCTTTTTTTCCTTTCCTCCTTCTTGCCATATGTCTTAATTTGGCTTTTTATTTCTTGCCCCTTTCTGTGCTTTGTGTAACTCTCCAAAATGGAACAGTGTTCTTGGTATGTATGTAGGTCAACCTGTGCAATTGGTTGTAATGGAATTCAAAGCCAGTATCTTTGTTTTTTTCAAATATTGGACTGTCACTCCAGGTTTGTGATCTTCCATAAAATGCAGAAACACCTAACAAAAGAAGCCACTGTATCTGTTTTTCTTAAAGTTTTAGCTGGACCAGCCTGCTTGCAGCAAAATTCCTGCTAGCATGATTTCAACCTTACCTGCCAAATTTCTTTCTCACTCTTGGAAAATGATGGTTGCAACTCTGGCAACAGTCTCTTCACTGCACAGTGCACCTGTCTGACTTAATGCTTAAAGGAAGGGAGTCTGCTCTCTGCTACTGGTTGATAAAGGCCTGGGCTGAGTGGGAAGGAAGGTTGAAAAAGTGGCTGTCAGGAATCTGTTCAGAAATGATGAATCAGATCAATCAGATATGCAGAAGAGGCGGCTGCTTTGGACCCCCCCCCCCAGTGTTTCAGATGGCCAAAAGCTTTCAGACCTAGCCAAAGGCCAGCTGAGGCTTTCTCAACTGAGCAACATTCATGCCAACCAACTCAAAATTGGAAGAAAAAGTTGACTTCCTTCCAACGTCTCATCAGCAGAGACAAAACATGAGGAGTCTGAAAAACCAGAAAAACCAGTGCAGGCCATGAAAATTTGAAGATAAAGGACAGACATCTCATTTATTTCTTCTCATTTTGCCAAATTCTGATTCACTCAATTGTCTGTCATCCAATGTATGTAGATGTATTTTCCTGTTCCTGTTTATAGTTTCTTGGAATCTACAGCACACTGCCAGCATTTTTTGCCCCAAGGTCTGTAAAACTGTTAAAGCAGCCCTACTGCAACCAATTGCTGAGAATATTGTTAGTTGGCTAGCAGTGAAGTACAAATCACTGCACTCCAGCCAGAGTTATTTTTAGCAAAATTTTTTTTAACAAAACAACAACAAAAACCCATTTCAGAGCATTTTGTCATCACTCCACAAAAAAGAGAACTGATAAATCACCAACATGCTCTCCTAAATGATCTGTTAAGATGCACTACTAGGTGGGTTTGCTGATAATGTGGATAGCAGATTAGCTTCCATCAATAGAAACTCACCTTGTTGAAGAGCAGGTTGCTTGGCAAAATTCCCGGCACATGTGCTGCCTTATTTGAGCCTTCTGCCCAGCAGCCGCATGGCAGAATTACCAATAAAGCTACAAACTTGATACAGGTGTAGTAGGAGAAGGGAGGACATGTTTGATCTGGAGATGGGTAGCCACCAGCAAACAGAGTATAACAATGAAATGTAAGAAGGCATGGACCACAAGGGGATGGACCACAAGAGAAGAAAGGAAGCATAGAAGCTCAGCAAGACAAAGCACAACATAAAAAATGTGCAAGAGCTCTACATGTTGGCTGTTAAAACAAAAAGAAGAAAAAAATCTCAGAGGGGATTTGAGACAAAACAGTCTTAAGAAAGAAACTTGATGCATACGAGCAATAGTATGGAGCAAAATGTATAGAATAATAGATAATAAAGTAATAGTTAATAGTAATGTAGTACTTTAAATAGCAATAGTATAGTGATTGTCATAGTAATGGTCATTATGGTACTAATAGTATAAAGATAGCAATAGGACAGAATATAAGAAGCACTCACGTATCATTTTATATGTTAGTTTTTTAAAAATAAAATCTCACCAATTCTTGTAGGAAGATATAAAGAAATCACATGTCCAGGATCCATGCTTTTGTCTCTTCCTTGAGTCTGGGTCAGTATAATTAGGTGGGGTTTAAAAAAATTTTCCCCATAATCTCTTTACTCTCCAAAGATCAGTTAGAATATTCCTTATTTATACTAACCATAGATAAGTTGGGAGTATGTCAGTTCACATAGAAGAGGGAATCAAGCTATTCTCCAAAGCACCTGAAGGCAGGACAAGAAGCAATGGATTGAAACTAACCAAACAGAGAAGCAACCTAGAACTAAGAAATTTCCTGACAGTTAGAACAATTAATCAGTGGAACAACCTGCCTCCAGAAATTGTGAATGTTCCACAACACTGGAAGTTTTTAAGAAGAGACTGGACAGCTATTTTTCTGAAATGGTTTAGGGTTTCCTGCCTGAGCAGGTCCCTTCCATTACTACTACTACTACTACTACTACTACTACTACTACTACTACTACTACTACTACTACTACTACTATTATTATTATTATTATTATTATTATTATTATTATTATTATTATTATTATTATTATTCAACACAGATGACTACATGGGAACATAGAAATGAGACACTGAGCTGGAAAGTCCCTCATAGCCCCACGAGAGAAGGGCCCCAATTTACTATGTGCAGAGATATCTGCTTATAATCTCTACATTTGGTCTGATTACTGAATTGAAATTTCAGTTCTTTGTTACTATTGACCACTTCATGAAACTCTACAGCTTTGGGCTGGACAGCAGCTGAGAAGGAAGAGGAAGAGGAGAGGAAAGTGAAGCAGCACTATATGGGGTGAAGGCAGTTTCATTTTGGGTATGGACACTATCTCATTCCTTTTAAATGTGGTAAAGTGACTAATTAATTTTTTACTTCATTATTATTATTCATTACATTTTTGGGAACATTTTTGGGAACATAACTGTCCTCCAGTATCTGCATGTTGGGAACTTCACTTTGAGAGGGGAGTCGCTTTGTGCTATTTATATAATGTAGGTCTGGCTCAAATCGGCTCTCATTATTTAGTATAGTATTCATACAATTGGCCTCAGTTATCCATTTAATTGCATTGATTGAATTACGGAGGTGATTACTTTTACACATTGGCACACTGCAATTTGGATGTCTTTTTATATAAAATAAATGAAACAAGTAGCAAACATTTGTGTTATTCCATTGTAGGCCTGCTTCATCTATTCATTTGTTTATTTATCAAACAATGTGGACTTGGAGCCCTGAATTTGGGATATTTAGAAAGTATGTTGGGTTTTTTTTTTGTTTCCCTGTAAACCGGATACATTTGGTAACACAAGGAGCATTTTAGCAAAAAGCAACTTTCTGACCAGGTTTTAAAAAGCTTACTTTGGTTTATTTTTATGGCTACAATAGCTGGGCTGTAAAATCCAGATGATCTGGATTTGTCAGCCCACATAGTGGATCCCCATTTCTGCAAAAAATTTTGAGCCCAACTTAAAAGCCCTGAGCTAGCTTTTATTCAGAATGACAGGATTATAACTCTGTCTGAAGAAATATTCTCCTAAAAATGACATGTCTAGAGAACATATAAATGTGAATCTCAGTCACCTTCATTTTAACTTTAACAAACAGCAACTACTCACAGTCAGGTCTTCTGTGGATGGAGCTCCATCTCTCAAATACTCATTTTTTTTTCAATAGGCACCTTTGGAATATCATTTAGGTATCTATTGTTTTTCTTCACTGCAAGACCTGACCTTGACTGGGTGGCACATGATTCTGGGATGGGAAGGGAAAGTCTGAGATTTTCATAGGTTTGCAGCTATGTGAAGATTTCCCCTTTCTCCTTTATTCAGTAAACAAACAGGTTAGATGAGAGCGAGCTCTAAAGTTCTAGACTTTTCTTAACACGAAAAAGAAATCAAAATATGTCGCTAAACTTGAAATAAAAATGGTCTTCCACATTGCCAGTACAATGGTCCCTCAAATAAACTAGGTTAAGGCTTTAAGTGTGACAACCAGAACCTGGAATTGCATCCAGGAACCATTTGGTACCCACTGAAGGTCATAAAGCATTAGTGTCACATGGGCATGAAGTGGCCTGTCCATTACTGCTTCTGCTTCTGCATTCTGGTTCAGTTATAGTTTCTGAATAGTATATATTACACATTGCAATAGTCCATCTGTAAGCTCACCAAAGCATAAATGACTATAAGAAGTGCTTTCTGGTCCAGGAAAAGTGTAAGATATAGACCTCCCTTCTAAACTAAAGAATTTTATCTTTACCTCTTTTTATCTAAATTAGATGGCAGCAACCAATGATTTCGGCATCTCTCTCTCTCTCTCTCTCTCTCTCTCTCTCTCTCTCTCTCTCTCTCTCTCTCTCACACACACACACATATACAGAGAGAATAAAATGATTACTGATTAAATTAGAGATTTACTCTGAATTTTGTCCCAAACCATATATACAAGATCATATTTTTATAGTCCTATTTCTCTTTGCATTTATTTATTTTGACCACTCCTATCTATATTTCCCTGTTTCATTGTAAATGCTACAGATCAGCTTAGCTGCATTGGTGTATACCTCATATTTCAGCATATCAAGGCCTAAATTTGGTTTGCTTTTTTCATGAGGTGCCTTACTGAGCTAAAGATAAAGATACCTTCAAATGAAGCACTTCTCCTGCAAACATCATCCATGCAGTTTTCTTGGTAGCATTACAGAATTGTAATGCTTTCATCCAGGGCATTTGACATCTCAGTCTATCCAAGAGCTCTGGAATTTGAAAATGGTCTCACAACTGTCTGCTTAACCATCAAATTTAGTTAGGGGCTGCCACCTCCTGGATCTTGATATGTTATAAAATTAGTAATTGACTAGATATTCCTATCTTCTCTGCTGAGAAACTTATCAACTTCAGATCTAGAATTTTAAATTCTAGTTGAAAGCCTAAAATACTCTCTTGTTCTGAAGCTGAAATAGTAGTTTCTTGGTTCAAACTAAATTAGGTTAAGTAGACACTTTGTGACTTAGCAAGTACCTTGAGGGCAAAAATGTTATACAAATCTTAAAATAATCCAAACTAAACCAGATAGCCTTTTTTATTTGCTAACATAAATATTCTGCCTCTTTCTATAGAAGACATTAGTAAGAACTCATTACTACTCAAGGATAGATACAAATACATTATTTTGTCATGTTTTTCCTATTGATTTTATCTTGAAGGTGGAAAAATTTGGCAAGGCACTGAATTATGCTGAAGCTGCATTATCATTTATTGAGTGTGGAAATGCCATGGAAGAAGGACCCATGGAATCAAAGTCCCCGTACACAATGTATGCAGAAACTGTGGAGCTCATCAGGTGCGCCTCTGACAGTATGCCAACAATTGACTGACTCTCGCGCTTATGCAGTATATAGGTAGTCGTCGACTTTTGACCAGTCTCTTAACAACTATCCAAAGTTATGACAGACAACCAAAAGCTACTTAAAACCCATTTTTGAACTTTAAATGGCTGCACCCCATCCCACAGTCATTGTATTTTAGGCGCTTGGCAACCAGATTATCTTTACAGTCATTTGCAGCATCCTCCTATTTGTATGAATTTCAGCAAATGAACTCACACATGGTGGTTTCATTTATCCCCCGAAATACAGCCAGAGACTTCCTTTATTTCTTCTTAACAATTTTCCTGCGATGTTGTGAGGAATTGGTCCTCATTGCAAATAATGAGATACCTTGTAGCTTACCTGTTTATTATTGTACAATGTTATTCAATATTTATCAACCCTTACATTTTTCTGGGAGAGAAGACTAGTGATCTTAAAAAAACAGTATAGACAGAATTAAGGGAGGCTTCCTCACCTCCATTGGAGGTGGGCATTGGAAGAATATCTGAAGGATAGTGAAGAAGTTGCAATGAAGTTAGTATACCAGGAAATCCTACTGAGTACTGGAGAGACCAAACCAGGGCTTTTTTTTGTCATAGTTCCGGCACCTTTTTTCGATGGATTTTTCCAGAGTTGTATTCTTTTCCTATTGTTTCCCTTCCTATCCTCATTTGTTTTTGAAAATGCCCCGCTGGCGGTACAGTGTGAGTGGGGTCCCCTGCGGCGCTGTCTGCCTCCTCTGGGAGGAGCTATGAGGCGCTGGAGCACCACAGCCAGAGTATGGCTTGATTGGTTGGATCGGACCATATGGTGTGGAAGCTGATGGTGGTGGTGGGAGACACAAACGTGGAGGCCATCTTTCACAAGAGGGTGAATGAGCCTTTTGCCTTCCCTTACAGAAGGTGGGGTGTGAGGTTAAAAAGAGGCGAAGCGAGAGGAAAGAAAGGTGGCTGGTGTGGAAGCTTGCCTGACAGCGAAACTTTACTCTTTCGGTTCCTTGGGTAGTTCAAAGGCTGGGATGTCTATGAAATCTCTTTTTAGTCTTTTATACTTTATATTGAAACTGCAGAGGGGAAGAATAAGAATAAAGCCAATGTCTTGTGATTTGGAGGTATTATTATTATTATTAATAATATATATTAATTATGTATTGGTCAGATGTAAAGGTAGACCTACAGTATGAGGTTTAATCAGATCTATTTATTAAATCGGATTTAATTTAAAGGTAAATTAAAAGTAATCTGTTCACTGAAAAAGTTTCAACTTTAATTTGTTTCAAGTCAATATCCATATTAAACTCCAAATGTAAATTTTTCCACCTTGTTTGACAACTTCTTAAAAACAATTCAATCTTTTACAAACAACCAAATTTTGTTTTATTGGGCCAATTTCATTCCACATAGAAAGCTGACATTTCCACTCATTAAACTAAATGGCTATGCCAGTGGTAAATGTCCCAAAAGATTAATAAAATGCCTTCTTGTAATTTAAAGCCATACAGTGCTTGGTAACATTAATAGTATTAACTTACCTTGAACAAAATTCTAATCTTTTAGATACACTAAAAATTGAAGGGTGTTTTTTCAACTACAAAGGTAAACCTTGTAGGGTAGGCAACATGGATTGTATAACGTGTGTGAGTCCCGGCACCTTTTTTTTTTTCTTTTTTTTTTACAAAAAAAGCACTGGACCAAACTAACCTACAATAAAGACCAAATGAAGAACAGAAAAGCGGCATGGGAAAACAAAGCATTACTTGCCCAGTGCATTATAAAAAAATAGCAGGAAAAAGAGATGATAACAAGACCTGGCAATGGCTAAGATCAGGAAAGTTGAAGAAAGAGACAGAAGGACTAATTCTGACAACACAAGACCAAGCTTTAAGAACAAATGCATTGAGCCAGAATTGAGAAGACAGCAAGAGATAGCAAAGAAACCTCTGCAAAGAAGCTGAAGAAACATTGAACAACTTGGTTAGCTGCTGCAAGAAGACAGCACAGACTGACTACAAAAAATGGCATGACAAAGTAGCAACAAAAGTGCATTGGAAGATCTGCAAGAAATACCATTTGCTTGAAAGCAAGTACTGGTGGGACCATAAAATAGAGAAAGTAATAGAAAATGAAGAAGCTAAAGTGCTCTGGGACTTTAGAATTCAAATAGACAGGCATCTGCCCCATAACACCCCAGAGTTAAAATTGGTTAATAAGACAAAAAAGTCTAGCTAGTGGATGTGGCAGTACCTGGAGATAGCAGAACAGAAGAGAAAAAGCTGAACAAGATAACAAAATAAAAAGACCTGCAAATATAAATAGAGCGACTATGGCAAAAGAAAACAAAGGTAGGGCCAATAATTGTAGGTTCCTTGAGTGCAAATCCACAACAATTGGAGCACCTCTTGAATGCCCTTGGCATTGTCAAAATCACCATTAGTCAGTTGCAAAAAGCAGCTTTGCTCAGAACAGCTTACATCTTATGACAATACCTTTATCGTCAAGGATCCACATCTGCATATCTTCGATCCTTGGGAAGGACTCGTTAGGTGGACAAAAATGCCAAATCCAGTCTGAATATCTGGCTGACCATGCAATCAAGCATATTATTGAAGAAGAAAATCAAGAGTGCCAAGAACAAAGCAACCAATTTCAAGGGTGGGGGTTTCCAACTTATACTAGATCCCTCCTAAGGGTGATTTAATTATTTAACTGGGTTATTTTTTTCTTCACCTTGAGTCACTGCTGTGGCCATGTAAATAGTTTATATAAATAAATAAATATCACTAGAAAATCTAACAAAAATATGAAAACAGGAAAAAACAAAAATCTGCAAAAATTGATCTTTAGAAGTGTTGTCCATTTGTTTGTTTATGTATTTAAAAATATAAAAGGAGAAGCCACAAAAATATTCATCAGAAAAATATTTCACATTTGGACTAAACTCACAAGGATACATATTTATAGTATGTTTGCAAAGCAAGGAGGGATATAAATGAGATGGAACATTGTAGTAAAAAAAAGGTTAAATACAGAAAGGGGGACTTGAATCTCATGAGCTTTGAGAACCTTTGAAGTGAATGAAAAAATGAAACCATCTAGTATAGTGTCATGCAAAATACAGTAAATGATGAACATTATAAAGCATTTTAATTAATCAGTAGTAAGTCACTTTGAGAATTGGCGCTAACTGAAAGAAATGATCAAATGTGATGACATTCATGGGAAAAAACCAGGAAGATAAGAAGTTGATAGTCAAGGAAAAGAAGAATGAACAGTGCCAGGGGTTATTCATCTAAGCTTCATAAAGGAAAAGACTTTGCTATGGTTTGTTAAAGCTGGCAGGTAGAGAGACCCAGTATTTTTAAAGAGTTCCCACTGAAAGGAACAAGAGGGGGAGATGATACCCTTAGGTAAACTAAAGTTCCACTGAGCTATAAAATATTTCATGTTTGTTTGTTTGTTTGTTTGTTTGCGTGCGTGCGTGCGTGCGTGCGTGCGTGCTTGCTTTCCTGACTTTGTTCTCCATCTTTGCAGATATGCTATGAGACTAAAAACCCACTCAGGTTCCAGTATGACATCAGAAGAAAAACAATTAACAGCATTATGGTGAGTAAATTAAAATGTATTCAAAAATTTTTCATTTATTCAATCCTTAAAATGGAACGTTATAATAATTAAGCAAGTAATACCAGATTTCACATTGCCTTTTGTCAGGTACTGTTATATAAGATTACAACCATCACCTTTAAATTGAGCCCAGAAACATTGCTATTTCATGCAACATGCAGATTATTATAATATTAACATCCATCTAGCATTTTTATAGAATATTTAAGACATCTATAGTTTTAAGCAATTCATCTGGCTGGTATTAATATATTGGTTATGTTTTAGACTAGCTGAACGTTTTTATAGACAGTCCCATGTCTATATTACAGAAGTTTTGTCTTAGTGCAAAATTGAGATTGTTTTTTATAAATAGGAGTGAAATTGGTTTGACATCCTTAACTAGTCAGTAATCTTCCTTAAAAAAATTTTTTTACAAGCTACAATAGACTCTTTTATTTGGCACAGAAAGGTCTTTCAATTTATCCCTGTTTATCTCATTTGAAATCTTAAAGATCAATAAATACTTTCTTTTTCTTTGCTATAATATCTCCCATGTTTCTAAGGAGCAATGTTAGTAAAATAATGTCATTCAACTTTAAACTCCTATTTTCCCATAAATTAAAAAAAATCCTCAGTGTTAATTAATTCTCTAAATAACTGTTAATTGCCCATTGTGGATTCTGAGTGGCATGCTTCCTGGTGAGTAAGCAGAGACGATACAGTAGGAAGACTATAAGTCAGTAGATTGCCAGAAGTAAGCATAGTGAGACAGGGAGCATGAAGAGCAAGCAGAAGTTCCCAGTATAGCAGAGAAGTTCTAGCGTCCTTAATAATTTTTCCCTCTAAGTTATCAGCATACAGCTATTCTGAAAGTCTGACAAGGGAACAATGTAACATACAAATCAAAAGAAGGAGGTCCTACACTGGGAATTGATAGAGGACACAACTTTTAATAAGGAAAAAAACCCAAAAGTGTAAGGCCAGTGGACAAGAGTTAGAAAAAAAAACACCTTTAAATATAAGTAGTCCTCGAGTTATAACCACAGTTGAACCCAAAATTTCTGTTGCTAAGCAAAACAGTTTGTTAAGTGAGTTTTGCCCCATTTTATGATCTTTCGCCACAGTTGTTAAGTGAATCATTGCAGTTGTTAAGTTAATGACATGGTTGTTAAGTGAATCTGGGTTCCCCATTGATTTTGCTTGTTAGTAGGTTGCAAAAAGTGAACACAAGACTCTGAGACAGGCAACCATCATAAGTATGAGTCAGTTGCCAAGCATTTGAATTTTGATTATGTGACCAAGGGGATGCTGCAATGGTCATAAGTGTGAAAAATGGTCATAAGTCACTTTTTTCAGTGCTGTTGTAACTTTGAATGGTCCCTAAATGAATTGTTGTAAGTCGGGGACTACCTGTACCTCAAAGAAGAAACAAGCCGTAAGCCTTCAGGAGAGGAAAAAAGGAAGCAATAGATCAAAGGGAAATAGATCCTGGGGATAGAAGGAATACAGCTGGGCCGTATAAGAAGAATAAGAATGAGAGCCAGTTTGGTCTAGTGGTCAAGGCACCAGGCTAGGCATGAAAGTTGACTAGATGACTTCGGGCCAGTCACTTTCTCTTAGCCCACCTCACCTTACAGGGTTGTTCTGGGGAAAATAGGAGAAGGAACTAGTATTGTGTGTGTTCCTCACTTGAGTTGTTTATAAAAATAATAAAGGTGGGATATAAAAAATAAAGTAAATAAATAAAAATAAGAGAAGATATTTGATGGCTTACTACTATAGTATGTGGAATGAAATCCTTCCTATCCATTGAAACAGACTAAAAAAAACCCCCTACATTCTGCAAACAAATGGCTGACTATACAAATGATATCAGATACTGTATTTTGTTTCAGGATCTAAATTACCTGGCTAAAGAATTATTCAATTAAGGAAGCTTTAATCTTAATCTAGTGGAGCTGAAAATCTATATGTAAAAGTCTCAGACAAAAACTTGTGTGCTGCAGAAATGGAAATATTCTAATGAAATCACTGTCTGAAAAATCATAAAGAATATTGGCTCATAAAATTATATTTTATTTATTTTACTACATGTGTGTGCTGTCCCACATTGCTGGGTAGCTTATAACAATAAAACACATCATAAAAGCATCATAAACTTAAAATAATAGAAAATATTTTACCAAGACACAAATAACCACAAAAAAACATAACTACCAAAGGCCATATTTCTCATTCCTATTAGTGTGTCTTCCAAAGGCCAAACAAAAGATTCTCTTCATGTGAATAAAATCAAGAAGGATTCCATTCTGACTCTAGGGCAGTGGTGGCGAACCTATGACACGGGTGCCAGAGACGGCACTCAGAGCCCTCTCTGTGGGCACACACGCCGTCGCCCCAGTCCTAGGCCTTCAGCTGGGTTTTATAAAACCTTTTCGCTTTAGGCCTCCGCCGCCATGTACAAAAAAAAAAAGTTTCAATCAATCAGTCAATTTCAACTTCTCATAGGAAAAAAAAGATCTTGCAAAGTTGGAATTGATTGATTGAACTTTTTAGTCCCACACAGTCAGCCGTTACCACCACAGCCACGCCCACCCAATGGGCCACGCCCACCCAATGGGCCACACCCACCCGGCACCCGACGATGCATAAGTGGGTTTTGGGTTGCAGTTTGGGCACTTGGTCTCTAAAAGGTTCGCCATCACTGCTCTAGGGGAAGGAAAATTCTACAAAGCCAGGAGAAAAGCCTGGCTCTGCACTTTTGTTCCCCAGACTAAAAGAGAGGATCCGAAGCTTACCTTCCCAAGTAGACTCATAGAATGGGAAAAGTCTACTTAGAGAAGATGGTCCCTCAAAAATCAAAGATTCAGCCAATAAAGAGATTTATATGTGATTACAAGCTCTTTGAATTGTCCTGGAAAACTACTGGTAGCCTGGGCAGCTCTTACAGAATCATGTGACTTTGTTAAACTAGGACCAACCCATTAACAGATGGGATGCTGAAGTATAGACCAACTGCAGCTTTGAGTAGTCTTTAGAGGCAGTCCCAATAGACAACGTTATAGTAACCCAACTGTAATGTGTATAATTAAGGTGATGACAATATGAATAATTGTCTCTGGAGCATTCTCTTTCAAAAATAGCTGCATCTGCAGCAGTTAAGGAGAATTCTCAGATCTTCGAACAGCTTCTTAGGGGATTCTAAATAGAATCTGTGCATCCATAGTATGCAAGCAGAAAGTGTCTATTGAAAGTCCTTCCTGCTAAGATGTCCAGTAGAGGGACATGGAACCAGGCATTCTCTATAGAAATCCCCTTCCTTTGAAACAACTTGCCCCCAGAAACAAAAGCAATATCTTCCATTACAATTTTTCAGAAGTTTGTTAAAAACTGGTTTTTCTGTAACCAGAGGAATAGGATAGAAGATTGATATCTGAGTAATTTGTGGCCTTATTTTATGTATTATTTTATCTATTGTGTCATGTTGCTTTATTTTAACATAATCTGTATTTTATCATCACCTCTATACCACTTAGAATCTATCATTAGTTAAGTAGTGAAGAAGTTCCATAAACAAGTAACTATAGTCAAATGCACTCAGAAAATCTGTGAATAAACATGGCAATACTGTAGGAAGCTTCGAGATTAAAAGAGGAAAAATGAAGCACTATTTTTGTTCACATCTACTACCAATTAGTACAAGATGTGGATAAAGCTTTGAAAAAGCGAATTGCAGATATTTCAGAGCAGCACTGAGTAATTCCTCCAACAACTCTTGGGAAAAACATTGGATCAGTGTAGACATTCCAGGAAATTCCAAACTTATCTTACTGACACCTTTTTCTTAAAGAGAGTAGAAGGCAACGCCAGAGACTTGGCTGTACAATACTTGACTTGATATTAAGGGGAATTAGTTAAAGAAGTAGGAATAGAAGGAATATGGGGGGAAAGTGCCCCAACCTTATGAGGTTTAAAGAGTGGATTTTAAGGAATACTAAAATTGAAGATAGTCAAAGAACAATCTTGAACTTCAAAAAAGTAATTTTAATAAATTCAGAGCAAAGTAGGATTCTTTAGTAAAAAAAAATGCTAATTGCAAAAGGTTCTTCTAGAAAAGTTCCGTAAAAGGATGTTCAGGGTACTTGGAGAACAATTCCAAAAAAGGAAAAAAATGGAGGACAGCAGAAGAAGTTAGCAAAGGTACACAAAATATTTAAGGAAAATCAGAAAACAAAGTACCCATAACAAATACACAAATAACTAAGTCACAGCAGAAGAATACTACTGAGAGCTTGATCATATTGCTGGTGTTAGGAGAATTAAAACCTAGGATGAGCTGAGATTGGCAAAAAATGCGAAGGGTTGGAGAGGTTCTATGTGTTCAAAATAAAAGGGAGAAAAAAGAAACAGTACACTTAATTGCTGACCAGAAATTGTCACAATTAGAATTAAATAGAGAATTGATGCCTGAGATTGATAGATGCATTAATTGAATGGATGGGCAGATACATACCTACAAACACAGAATCAGTTTATTATTATTATTATTATTATTATT
>NW_015386095.1:1572690-1578791 GCF_001527695.2 Protobothrops mucrosquamatus | reverse complement strand
GCCTCCAATCTTTGCGGCTTGCACACAGCTCAACTTCCATAAGTGGCGGGTCGGCACACATGAGCGCGAGTGCCCGCCGGCCCTCACACAAGTTGAGCTGCGCTCACACGCGCACATTCAGGCCAGCCACTCTCATGGCCTAATTCTGAATAGGCCACAGCAACCAAATTTTGATCACATGACCCTAGGGATGTTACAGTGGCCATACGTGAGTCATAAATCTCTTGTTTCAACATCATCATAACTTCAAACAGTCATTAAATAAATAATTTAAATCAAGGACTACCTGTAGTACCACATAACCATTCAAAAACCAGCTTTTCCTATGTTATTTTCAAAATTAAACTTTAGCAAGCTTCAACGTGATCTCATGAATACATCCAAACAGTTTTTTTTTTTACAATGGTTTGCCAATGTGTTCTTCTGGAATTTTTCTTGTCTAGACTACAGTCATCCAAGTGCTAATCCAGCTTAAATTTTTGAGCTCAACCAATTTCAGCTATATGCTGCCAAGTAGCTATGCCTTTCCAGATCTTTAGAGAATGGAAAGAGTTAGCTTTCTACCTCTGAAAGGAAAAATATATCAATATCTATTTTATGAGTGATATAATTAATTAATCATATTTTAGATTTGAGAGAATTTTGTTGTGTGTTGTCTCTTGTTTCTTTTTAACAAGTTTTTTCCCCTGACATACTTTGTGACTGATTGTTATCAGAAGCATTGCAGAGCAGTTCAAGCTAAAATCTCTGAAGAGCAAACTAGTCATAGGTGTTCTATTCGGCAAAAATGATAATGTAGCTTTTGTACTGTCACTGTAATATTAGACACACGTAAGGCACATGGTTTGCACCACAATGTGGTGCACATTTCATGATTCCACTCTCCCCCTGTGGATGTTCATATATTCCAATACTATTCCTCCTCTGTGAACAAGAAAAACAAGCATTGCAAGCAGTACAGAAAGCCATCTGTTTATGTATTAATGTCTGTAAGGCAATGCTCATGTTGCCTTACTGCACTGGGTAGTGTTAATAATACATCCTGACTTATGTTTCTAGTTCTTCTGCATGAAAAACTGTAGACTACCAAATAGGCATCCAGAACCTTTCTTTAGGAGGAAGATGTTACTGAAAATCAATGAATAAATCACCTTTATCAAGCCACAGAGATTTTATAAACTGTCCCTCCCCCTCCTCTCTTCCTCCCTCCCCCCCCCCTCTGTATATGTTGTTTTGATTCTTATCTAAATCTTTTTGAGCTTAACACACTAGTGATGGTATCTCTCTCCCAATGCTATATGCAGAAATAGTTGCACTAAAGCTTGACAGGGACTCTTAAGATTCTGATAAATTGTCAGCCTCTAATTTTGCAGTTTATTTTATAGTAACACAAATTACATATATGCTTTACAAATAAGCTTTCAAATCAATATTTTGAGTAGAGTAATGTGAGCATTATATTTTCAGTTATCCTGCCACAGTAGAACTAAAAAAATGGTTCTAAAACTTCTGTTTGCTTTGTAGCATCTCTTTTGTGAGAAGGGAGGACTAACAATAATTGTAACAATTAGCAATAGCACATCTAGTTTGTGGAATTTAATCCAAAGGCATTAGACTCCCTCTAAACAGCATTGATTAGTTATCATAATACCTTTCTTGCTGCAGAACAGATAAGTTGCTCTCATCTACATTTTCACTACACCTGGGAAAGTTATAGAGTGAGTTATGACCTGAGATCTTTAATTCCATTATAACATCATGCAAAGCAAATTGGGCATAATTCTCATTTGGAGCTGTGTTACTAGAAAATTGTTCTATTCCTTTTTCATCTCCTAGCAGAGACTACCCTCTATTGGAATGAAAAGGAAAATCAAGTCTACTATATTATTTAATTTATCTAAGATTATGATAGTTACTATAGATATTAAACATACATTTTCAAATTTTACAATTTTAACCTTTCTTTGTTCTTGTTACCATTTATTTAAGCCACATAGCAATAAACACAACTTCTGATTTACCCTTTCCTTTCTTCTAAGCTAAGAAATGTTTCCACTTTTTGTTAACTTTTTTTCAGAGCAATAATCTTTTTATTTGCAAACAATAATGCTGAAAAAATACTTGCCTTTGTTATTCCAGGATCTTTCTGTAAATAAACACATTTCAGTTAAGCTTTAGTAAAGGCTTGAGAGGGTTAGTGTTATTAATATATAATCTGTACCTATGGCTGTATCTATTTTTAAGCATATAATCTCACTAAATTTTATAAAGTTGCAATCCCACACATTTGTGGTTTTTAGTGGTGGAAAACTATATTATTACTATAACAAAACAAAATAACTGCATACATTAAGAGCAATGCTTGCTGTACTTTATCTCCTTTCCAGTTTTAACGTGTAAATTTAAACAGTCTCAGAAAGGTATTTGTATTTTATTTTGATTATTAAAATGGAAGACTCTTTTAGAAGTGTTTTCTGTCCTTTCCTTATAGTTACCGCTGTTTGGCACTTTTGTACTGGAGAATGTTTCGACTCAAAAGAGACCATGCTGTAAAATATTCAAAAGCTCTCATTGAGTATTTCAAGGTATGTTCCTGTTCTGACCACCCCCAGCCATGAAAGCTCACGGAATGACTTTGCACCAGTCCATCACTTTCAATCCAGCCTACCTCTCCTTAGTTGTGTTTGTAGTGGAAGAAATTGAAAACAGGGATGCTATGCTGCCATCTTGAGTCTTGGAGGAAAGGCAGGATGTAAATATAAGAGATAAACAAATTGCTATGTATTATTTTACTGTTACATTTTCTTTCATTTTTTTGTTTTATCATTTATTTGGTATTGTAACTAGAA
This sequence comes from Protobothrops mucrosquamatus, assembly GCF_001527695.2. NCBI lineage: Eukaryota > Metazoa > Chordata > Lepidosauria > Squamata > Viperidae > Protobothrops > Protobothrops mucrosquamatus. The sequence goes on along the minus strand of NW_015386095.1, from coordinate 1,575,942 downwards.
ATTGCACTGAGTACTAAATAAATATTTTTATCCATATCATAATTTAAGATGTGCATTTTGCATATGGATTTTAAAGATTTTGCTCTGTTTCTCTCCATAATATTCTGCGCTAGATGCTTATTTCAATTTTTTTGTATTTTTTTTTTATGTCTCCAGAATTCATCTAAAGTTGTTCAGGCACCATCTACCTGGAATATTAATGCGAAGTAAGTTTACTATTTTGTGTCCTAATCTGCTCCTTGCCTTCCAGACCAAAGCATTTCAGATGGATGCACTTTGTTGGGGAAGCTATGTAATACTAAATGATCATTCAGCCATTAATGCTCACAGCAGTTCCATTTCTGGGCATTTTAAGATAATGTTTCATTGTTGCTGCTAATCTTTGTTTATGGTAACTCCTTGTCAATAAAAAAGAGGCACTTTGCAGCTTATTTTGCTAAAAAAAATAAACAAAGGTAATTTAAATGAAATGTGAAGATTACTTCACGCATTTCTAAGCAAGAAGCCTTGGTCTGCTATGGAAGGCTTCCTCAATCTGGAGTCCTCCAGTTGTGTTGGGCTACAACTCCCATCATCCCCAGGCAATCCTTAATTTGACAGGCTGGAAAGTATAACAGGCATGATCCAATTTTGAAAATCTCTACCATATTCTTATTTTATATATGTAATAAATGTGCAAATTTAATTTACCAGTTGTCTAAGCAAAATAAAATGTTAAAAGACTGATGTCTGCAACCTGAAAGCTGTCTTTCTGGTAGCCTCAATTCATCTGTCCTCCTTTATATCCTGAAACAACATTAACTACATGTTGAAAAGTACAGGGGGAGAGCCAAATTTATCTTAAAGCAGTTCATAGGCTAAACATGTGTAAAATTCTAAACTGGATGCATTCTTAACATAACTTTTTTTTTACTGCTATTGTGTATTAGTAATATTGTTGAATTGACTGTTCCAGGTGTACAGGAACTCCTCCCATATCACCCAGTCTGTCTCCACTGAGCTCAGTTGGGAGCACCGGAGCTCCTTCCCCTTCCTCCATCATCAGCATTCCTCAGCGAATACACCAGATGGCAGCCAACCATGTTAGTATCACTAACAGCATCTTACACAGTTATGACTACTGGGAGATGGCTGACAATCTTGCCAAGGAAAACCAAGGTTTGTGATAAGAAACAGTTTGTTGAAAAGCTAAAATGTTATTTTAACCAGAGTTTAAGTCTGGCAATCTGAAATCCCACCTTTGCTGATAAAGCAGACTTAGGTCCCCACCTAATCCTGATATGGCTTCTTATCTTGGAGGTTCCTCCCAAAGCTTCAGAGCTAACCTCTAATATTGTGACATAAGCAAGAAAGGATCCCTTTGCAGCACAAGTCTTAAATTCCCAGGACTACAGCAGAAGTGGGCAGTCCATGAGTTACATTTTGGTTTCAGCACATGAACATTGTCTGGCATCTTCTATATCTCAAAGTGAACGTTTCACTCCCATATGCTTCCAGAAGCCTATACAAGTCCTAGAGTGCTGCATTGTCCTTGAGAAAGTAAGTCTAGCATTTGCACCGACTGGCCTCCTAGAATAGATCACATCCTTTCTGCACTCTTAATATTGGCTGAAACTGAGCATGCTGGTGTATAGAAGCAAAACCTAGAAAGGGACATTGATGGACAAGAAAGAGGGACCAAAATGAGAGGGTAGAGAAATGTTCCCCGTTGTTGGTTTATAGTTAAGCAAAATCATGACAATAGCTTTGCTATTTCTCAGTAAAAGTGTTCAGTGTGTGCCTTAACCTTTGAATATCAGTTAATCTTTGATTACAGTACTTTCATAAAATACTATCTGCTTTGAGATTTCCAAATCAATGAAATGCTGTTGCACAGCAAGGAATAATGAGTCTCATTTATTTTATTGTTTTCTTTCCTAGATTTCTTTAATGATTTGGATACACTGATGGGAGCTATCACATTGCACAGCTCTATGGAGCATCTGGTTCAGTATACACAGCAAGGCCTGGACTGGATAAGGTGTAGTGCTCAGTTATCCCCATGATGATTCTCCTCACCTGGATACTAAACTCACAGTACGGATAATTCAGTTATTCTAGACACTGTGCTACAGAAATGTTCAACTGCAGCATTGCTTCAAACACAATGTGAATATTCTGTTAACATTGGACAATATTGCTTCAGAAAGCAAAAATAGGTCTGTGTGTATTATGCAAATTTGTCTTTTCTGAGCCATTGTTCTTTTAATTATCTCTAAATATCACTTCCTTAGAAAGAAAATTAAGCATAGCTATATTAGAAAAACTTTCTCAAATACAGATACACACACCTCCAATATTTAGAAAGCCAAACCTTAATTTTATGGATTGATTTATTCAAATGAAATGTAGTACCTGTTGCTAGTAATCTCATAGAGCAGGGCTTTTCAACCAGTGGTACGGGTACCACCTGTGGTACATTGTCACCTGCCAGGTGCAACCATCCCAGAAAAGTGGTAATGGGGGAGGGGAATGAGCTGAACTGGTGGCAGCACTGCACAAGCCTGAGTGAGAGATGGCTGGAGCTGCAGGGCTGAGCGGAACCGCCAGGATCAGTGCCGCTTTCCAGCTGATCGGTGCTTCGGGGCTGTCAGGGCTCAGTGAAAGCTGGAGCTCGGTGCTGATCCTGGTGCTTCTGCTGAGCCCTGAAGAAGCACCAATCAGCTGGAAAGCAGCACTGATCCTGACGCTTCTGCTGAGCCCAGAAGAAGCGCCGATCAGCTGGAATGTTGCAGCATCTCCAGGATCTTGTGATTTACATTCAGATGCTTGGCAACTGATTCATATTTATGATGGTCACAGCGTCCCAGGGTCATGTGAAGTGACCAAAACCTGTTGCAACCAGGGCTTTTTTTCAGCCGGAACGCGGCGGAACCGCGTTCCGGCACCTTTTTCCGGGCCGGGCGCAACATCTGGGGGGGCGCGCTCGCACTCGCAGCTCTCTGCCCCTGCCTGGCTCACAACCGCGGCCATAGGGAGGCTCGGTCGGCGCGCCCCTGGCCCGTTTCCTAGGTGACCCTGCCCGAGCAAGAAGCGGCAGAGAATCCAGAGGCTCTCACGCCGGCGCCCTCAAAGCCAAACGCGCGCGGCTTCTCAGAGCAAAAGCTGAAGGCGGAGAAGAGGACGCTGGCCAACATGCTGCCGTTCGGGCGCCAATCAGCAGGCGGACTGGAGCAGAGGAGGGCGGGGTTTCCCACCAAGCGCGGGAAATAG
>NW_015386095.1:1558430-1569278 GCF_001527695.2 Protobothrops mucrosquamatus | reverse complement strand
TGCACATGTACTGCATTGCTTTTTATGTAATTCCATACATTTACTTTTATAGCCCCTCCCAAATTTTACTTGCATTCCTGTTCTCTAAAGGGGCGGTCCTAGGGTTTGATGAGGGCGTGGCCAGGTTTGGGTGGGGGCGTGGCCAGGGGAGGGAGGTGAGTTCCACCACCTTTTCTCTGAGAAAAAAAGCCCTGGTTGCAACCACCCAGCAGATGGGAGGGGGGGAATAAAAACCAAACACCGCCCCACCCCACCCCCGCTGCCAATCCTCAACAGAAATGCTCACAACAATGAAAACCTCAGACAGGAGGAAGAGTGCTGGCGGGCGCTGTCTTCCTCGGCTATGGCTTGGGGGGGCACTTTTTTCAGTGCCATTGTAACTTTGAACAGTCACTAAGCGAACTGTTGTAAGTCGAGGACTACCTGTACTTTATCACTTTTTTCCTTTTTTTTTTTTTTTGGTCATCAAGTTTTTGATACCTTGCTAGGCGACTGGTGGTACTCGGATGGTACAATGGGTGAAAAGGTTGAAAAGCCCTGTCATAGAGCATTTTTTCTCAGTATCTATAGATCTCTATGTCATGTTTATAAAGAGAGGCTTAATGAATGATTAAGGACAGCCTCAGTGACAAATTCTGGGTAGAATAAAATATTCTGTATTTTACATTTTAAAAGGAACTAGTGGCCATTGACTTTGCCAGGCAATACTTTGGATACCAGTTTGCTTGCAGACTGACTCACCTTCTTCCCATCATCTTATTAAATAGTAGGCTTGAAATTGGGAGTATTAGCAATTTTGGCGCTCCAGCATAAATTGCCTTCAAATATGCATTTTTCTACAGATTTGTGGGACATATGATATCAGAAAAATGATGCAACATTGAAATTATAAGTATGTCTGTTACTTGCAACTCTGAAACAATTATCCTTGTGAATGAAACAGTATGTAAAGCATCTCCAGATTAAAATTCTGTAGCACCATTACGAGCTTGATCAAACTATAAGTTGCCCCCTGTCCATCCTCATGATGGACCCAAATGCACAGAGAAGGACTGCAACCTTTTGTGCTCTTAAACAGCAGCAATGTTCAGTATTTGTTCTTGAAAACTTGTTTTTTATAAACCCAGATTTATACTTTTGCAAATAGTTTATTAAGCACAAACGTATTTTTAAAGAGTAGAAAAAGGAAGAGTGATTATATACATCAGAACAAAACTTTGTGAAAGTGTTAATTTGTATGTAGAATAGCATTTCAAAGCCAGCTGTAGCTGTTTCCACCCAAATCCAAAGCAAAAGAGCATTTTATACCATTTAAAATAACAGCTTATTTGTAATATGTTTCCTTTTTACTGTATCTAGCAATTACATTCAGTTCTTCTATTTTTGCAGAAAACTGCTTTATTATCATGCTCTTCGACACATCAAACAGGGCTCTATTAGACTGATTCATCTGTGGCACCTGATGGATCCACTTGGATTCCAGAAAGTGCTTGGAGAAATCTCTGAATCTTTGGTGGACAGGTCATCCAAGGCTTTGGTCCCTTCCTGGAATGAGGGAACTTCACTGGCCTTAGATAAGGATTGCACTGAAAAGTCACTTGATATACATTGATTTTAGTGAGCTCTTTGGTTTTCATTTTCAGATGCTCTGAAAAATGAAGCATTAAAAGAGACACCTAAAGCCCACTTGAGAAAGACAGAGAATAGATCCAATCAAACACTTTTACAAGCCTATATTAGAACTTAGGTTGTGGCACTAAGGGTGGCAAAATGTAATTATTTTCTGCACTTATTGCATCTGCAGAATGCAATCTAGCAGTCTTTTGTAAAATGATTATAGAATTTTCTATAAAGTGAAAGAAAAGCATTCTGAAGATGCATATTCTGTGACTGTCCTTCTTTTGTTTTCTAGTAAGTAACCAGTAAAATTTGACAAAGTTAGCACACACTATGTTGTAGCTGTGAAGTTTTGTCACCTTGCCATAGGTACAACTTCTTTATAGCTGTGCTAGTCCAGTAGAATGGCATTCCTACTAAAGTTTGAATAGCTTTGACCCTATTGGGCTTCTATAATCTATGAAAAATTGGCTTTTCAGAATTCACTAGCAGTCTTTCCTGATTGTTTAGTCATTTAGAATTGGTTATTTTCCGTAACATATGATCAGGCAGCATTATGATCTGTTTTGTTATTTCTATTGCTTTTTTATGGTTCTTTCAACCTTAATATTATAAATCCATCTTTGGACATTGAGGTGATCAAGAGTACGTATTTCAGGATCCTCTGTTAAAAGAGGCTTATAGCAGATTCCTATGCTAGGTTCCTAAAATACCAAGTTCTGGAATAATTGAGTAAATTATGTGCTGATTATTGAAAACTATAGAAAGAATTGCCATTAATTTATGTAAGTAGTTGAGTATCATATAAATTATAGATAAGTTATGTCAAAAAAGGATAAACTCAAGACTATAATTAGGCAAATAAAATAAGGCTTTAAAATTATAGAAAATTACTGACATTATACACCCATTCTTGATTTAAGAACAAATATAAGGGAAGATGTAGATCTGCAAATTAAAAATAATAATTTATAGAACTGCTTCCTCAATAGAATCATCAATAACAAGGATTGAAAAGGACCTTAGAAGTCATCTAGTCCAATCTTCTATTCAATGTAGGAATATATTATTATAGCATCCCAAGCCAATAATCTTCCAGCTTCCAATTAAGCATTGCCAGCACATTTACCTGGGACGGTAAAGGAAAAGTGTGGATAATTGATGTAGCCATACCAGGGGATAGTAGATTAGAACACAGAAAGAACTGAAGAAGATCACAAAATAGCAAGATATGAAAATCTTGCTATTTTGTGATCTTCAGTTCTTTGTGTTCTAATTTACTATCCCCTGGTATGGCTACATCAATTATCCACACTTTTCCTTGAAAGATTATGCAATAAATTGGCTATGATAGTCCAAGTGGTAATCAGCACACTGGATGTGATACCAAAATATCTTGGATGGCACGTAGAAAGTCTGCATTGACAAAATTTCCCTGTATCGTTGCACAAGGCCACACTGCTTGGATCCACACTGATACTACGCTGATAAATTATACCGTTCTATATTCTTGGGATGAACTCAATGTGTATAAAGACTAACACCAGCTAAAAATTAGCAGTTGTGATATCACATTGCTGTGCATATAGTAATCAAATAACATCTGCCTATCCCAGGTCCTTGAGAAAAACTTGATGGTGAATAAAAATGCCAAATTCAGTCTAAGCATATGCTTAGTATGTGCAAGAAACCAACAATTTAATAACTCATATAAGTAATGTCTAAGTAAAATTAGTAAACAATAATTTTCTGAAGGCTTTTCTAAAGAGTTTGATCTTTAAAAATTCCAGAAGATTGTCACAGAAGAGATTGAGCTAATTTTTGAGGCACTGTTCCATGTGCCATGATAAAGAAGCAATACTTTCTGGCCTCAGCCCCCATCACCTCAAGGGGATTAAGGTATTACGAGTAAAGAATCCTAGAATGGCCTGCTCAGATGAATCAAATTCAACTGGTTTAGTTTATTTAAAAGTATGGTCATAGACCAAACACACAAAATGTTAAAAAGAAAAAAAACATGTTCATTAAAAGCCAGTTTGTGCCTCAACTAAGCACATCTGGAAGAACAATCAAGTCCAGAAATGTCTAATTGTCATTATGATAGTACAAAACCTAGCTACAATTCCGGAGACTTCCAGTTCAGTTGTTTAATAGGTAATGCACAATTGCCATATGAGAATGGATAGTTTGTAATGAGAGAGGAGGTAAGCACCACCTCCAGGGTTGTAGACAGAGCAGTTCAGAAATACGTGCACTACTGTTTCAATTGCAGAGCCTGAGTATATACACAAATGCTATTGAATGAATATTGTTGAAGCTACCACTGAGGTAGAGCATCCAGACTTATCAGTGTGAAGGCCCTCCTATGAGCCAAGACTAGTGTATATGTAGTCTGCTGCAAACTATTCACCATCTCAATAACTTTGATAAGATTCCTATGGATCTTAGTCTATTTTTAGCACCACTCTTTCTCTTAATTAGAAACCAGTTATGGTTCTTTTGGTGCCAGCATGGTTATAAAAAACAGAAAAAGCAATAGAGTGTCAGTTTTCTTCTAAGACTTTTGCTCCACTCTGTTCACATCCAAGTAGCTTAAGTACAATCCTTCTGTATGGCATTACATTGGCATGTTTTTATTGTTTACATTGAACAACGTAATAAACTAAAATATGTTGTACAGTAATTTATGCTGTAAACTATATATGTGTGTATGTACATTGAAGTCATTTTCCTCCCAATCTGCAAAGGTGCTCCAGAAAGTAACAGCAATATTTCTTATATGATGTGGACCGTTTTTTTGCTTTATTTTCCATAGATATATATACAGAAAGCAGAAATATATATATATATATTTATAAATAATTATGTATACCTAAAATAGAGTAGCAATGTCAATATTCATCCAAAGACTACATTGTCAATTATGAAAGATCATACTAATTCACTGACATAACACAAACTCAAAAATGTCTACTCTAGGACTGTATTCAAACAAGCAAATTGGTTTGTGTTAATCACAGTATATTTTTTATCATTTAGAAAGTTTTGTGAATTCAGTTATATTGATTAGTTTATGGCTCAGTGTGCTCTATAAACCAGGACGTAGGTTTATTTAATGACCAGGTTAAGTGTATTGTGTGATCATAGCTGATATGTCTACAACAATTCTCCCAAGCAATATAACAAAGACTGCAATAATATCTGCAAATGCTATCAGCACTATCAGCAAATGCTTCTTTACTGATCTGAATGAAGCCAGATGTTTTATCTTAATGGCTTATTTCACATATTACTTGTACTGGTAATGTATTTCCTTTGAACTACATTGGTGTGGAAATGTTCTAGTTGCTTGAAGTTCTGCCTGAGCCAACCATATATCTGACAGAGCAAATAGTTTATACACAGATATTGGAGCTTGGTGTTCTCCCCAAACTGGATGAAAATTATATAATGTTCACATCATTTAAGTATTTTTCTGCTTTCTGTATCAAACTGGCTTCATTGCTGAACTGTTATAAGAACAATGTGAGAGATATGTTTAAATTCGGTTCCATGGCTAAAAATTTTCATGCACATTGCAGTGATGAAATTATTGACAAATAATTTTGATGCTTGTAACTTTTGGTCTTTCCACCATTCATTCAAAATTCATGTAGCACAGTTGCTGGAATGGTGAAAAAAAAATCCTACTGTAATGTAACAATATGGGCCTTAAGGATTTGTGTATGTTTTTTTTAAGAGAAAGCACTTTTATATTTAAAAGTTAATATTAATTCATCAATAAGATTACTTTTTTAATGTGAAAATAAACCATTAGCTCAATACATGTAACAATATTGTTTCCTCTGGGTTTTTGTTTTGTTTTGTTTTTTGAAAGCATACTTTGAAATTCAGCATATAGGCTTGTTTCACATCCCTGACACATATCTGAGCTTTGTTTTCCTGGCCCACATCTGAGTGAATGAGCCTACGAAGGAGCCAAGTCTTTGAGACGATATGGTGCCTCAGTGCTTCAGCCAACAGATTTGGAGGGGCGCTTCTTGCAGAATAGTTCAGACAACTCTATAAAAAATGGTTTTGAACTTTATCAGTTACCTGGAATCTGGACTCGTGGAGATTTTAGTCACAGATTGAAAGTTACTGTATGAATCCCAGGTTTACTTTGAAAAAGAAACTATAACCTTAAGGTAATAATTTGTCAAGGCAACACATCAGCAGAAGTCAAAAAAATCAAGATTATGGGTAAAAAAATCCTACATTCAAAGCATCTCTCTCACACACACACATGCATTACGAAGAGTTGAGGCTTTGATCACACAACTTTTTTCCTGCTAATTAGAAGTTTATTACTCCCTGCCTTGGATGTATCCTCTCTAATGAAGGAGAGCCACTGCAAGGCTATTCGTGTTCCAGAATTATCAGAAATGCTAAGTTATTTTCTGCCAACCAGCCAGTTCCAGAACAAGCATGCAGTGTAATTTAATGCTCAATCTGTACTATGTTAAAAGTGACTGGTCAACAATGTTAAAGTCAAGAGACTTCCAAACAGTGGTCAAGTGTCAAATTTCTTCCCATTCCTTTGCAGATATTACTCCCCAGATATTTCATGGATGCTCTCCAGATAATGCTTGCTAATCCAAGATCAAATAAAGGACAGAGTTCAATAGTAGAATCTTGGCTGGGCTTGCTGAAGATTCCAGCTTAATTTCCTATCTTCCCCATCTCAAGTAGAACAGTAAAACTCCATTCTGAATCTTTTGAAGGCATCTGCCAAGGATTTTAGGTGGTGCTGAGGTAGACAGGCTGTAGGCTACCATGACAGTGTCTTATCTTCCTACTCTAGAATATGGGACTCTCTGCTCAACGATATGCCAAATTTATGCCAAAGGAAAAAATCTGAATCACACATAGAAGAAAAATGGACAATGTTATTGTTTTTAATGGCCATGTGTCAAATTTTATTTGGCCAGTCTTTTCCCTTCTCATTATTAGCAAGACGTTATTTTAGAAATATAAAATTGCTATAACTGTTTCTAGGCTATATCAGAGTCCATGAATCTTTGATTTGACATTATTAATAATAAGTATTTCCATGTTTTGTGTTATTCTGGCTTAAGCTTTCATTTTTGTAATAGTAACAGTAATAGGGTTTATATAACCGTCTTGAAATATTTAATGGATTTTACATTAATGTGACAGAGCAGAATTATTATATTCACATCAGCAACAGGATCAGAAGAGGTCATGGAACATGTGAGTGAAAGACTTATTTAATGCCATATCCATTATACAGCTAATATGCATTGACTTCATTTCTACTTTTTCTCAGAACTGGGTGGATGTGCAAATGGCTGTGTTCTACATTTACACTTAGGCATGAGATATGTGTTCCTTTAGCTTAGCATGTTGCCTACCCTGGCTATTATTTATTTATAAATTATGTTAATGGTTAAGGTTAGGGTGTGAGGTATAAACTGTGTAATGGTTAGTTTAGTCCACACAGAACGGTGTCTGGAAGGGGCAAGGGGTTGAAAGCAAGAAGAGACGACTTTTATAAGGTCCTACTATGTGGAATGCCACAGGGGTTGGTGGTCTCTCCTATTTAACATCTACATGAGATCACTAATGAATTCATTCATCATAATGGAAGTGTGATATCAGTATGCTGATGATACCTATTGTACATCTCCAGTCTTGGTGAATTAAACAGTGCTATGGTACAATGAGGGTCTGAATGGAAACAACAGGCTTCAACTGAACCCTGACAAAACCAGGTAATTCTGGATGTTGGAGCCCTCCAGTTCTAGGATTATACCCCCTTGCTTGCTAAATGGGATTGCACTACCCTAAAGAGACCTTGCGTGCAACCTGGAGGTCTCCCTGGATCCAAGACTCCTGCTTGAAGAGCAGGTGGCAGTCCTGGCTAGGAGGACCTTTGCACAATTTTGTATTGTGTGCCAGTTGTGCCCATTCCTAGACTGAGGGGCTCTTGTCTACTCACTGTCACTCATACTTTGACTATCTTCTGATTGGACTACTGCAATACATTTTAAATGAGGCTACTCTTGAAAAGTATCTGGAAATTTTAGCTGGTGCAAAATGAAATGCATGAGCTGTTTGCAAAGAGCATTGATTATCAGTTTGTTTCTGGTCCAATTCAAGCTGCTGGTGTTGACTTTGAAGCTTTTCATGGCATAGAACCGGGTTATCTGCCTCTCCCTGATTTCATCTTCCCATCCCATTAGATCTAGCAGAGAAGCATGTTAGGGGTACCATCAGCTAGGGAACTACATTTGACAAGTCCTAAGCAACAGATAATTTCTGCTGTGGCACATGCACTGTGGAATCTTTTCCTCCTCCCCCACCCCCAAGATAAAGTCAGCCTCATGTCTTCTGAGCTTCCGAAGATTCCTTAAGACCTGGTCATGCCTGCAGGCCTGGGGCCCCTAGGGAATGGGTGAACATGTGAGGTAACAACACTTCACCTTCCATTTCTTTGTTCTTGCTCTGTTTTTATAGTTTGTATTAATGTTTTAATTAATTAATAATGGTAATGGCTTTTAGGTATTTATTGACTGTTTAGTTTTGTTGTATGCCATCCAGAGTCACTTGCTTTGTGAGATGGTTGGTCATATAAATGGGACAAATAAATAAAATATATAAATACAGTTTGTTAAATATAGTTTATACTTGTATTTTAATCTCCAGATATACCCACATCTAAATTGAGTCTCTGGAGTAGACAGTGACCAGAAATGACTTGCAAGAAATATTACTTATAAAGGAATACTATACAACAGTATATGGAAGCAGTCTAAGATGCATGCAACAGGCTAGGCTATGTGACTGCAATGCAGCACTGTCTTGTACAAGAGAGAAGAGCTGACTGGCTTTAATATTATACAGCTGGAGAAATATGATATTTTCCCCATTATATTCAGTTGTCCTGGCAGAGTTATCTGGTTACAAGTGTATACTGCCTTACATTGTCTCCCAAATGCTTTTCCTTAGTTCAAACTTATTAAAGTTGTTGCTGCTATTGCTATTGTTAAGCTCATTTTCAGAGATCCAAAAAATATATCAGTTCATAAATCACAGAATGAAGGTATTTTCATGTGGATGGCTCTTAGTGCCATCAATGTTATAAATCAAAAAGCATGCTGCAGAATTTCTGCTTTCCTTTTGGCAACAGATTTTTTTAAATTATGGGAGGCATGGAAATTAGAAGTAGAATAGCAGCAGAGAAAGAAAAATGACAGAATAATAGGTGAAAGCAATGCTATCTGGACCACACCCAGCCTTTATGTATTGTACAATGAAGTATCACAGTTGCACAATAAAAGCCCCAGCAGCCTAATCACATTTCTCTCTGCAGCATTTTCAGCATCTTCAAAGAGATTTAACAGAGATTTGGATAAGTCTTTGTTCCTGATCTAGGATTTAGATTTGCAGAAAATGTTTATACCAATATGAAGGACTGGACTTTACTTTGCCTGCTTCTCATTTTAATTAAATAATATTTTAAAAATGTGTCAAAAGAGATACTGGTGACAGGGACCATTCTACCTATAAATAGGTTTGAAGCTTTGCAACACAAGATCTTAAAATAGCCAAACCTGTTCAAATCTGGAGAAATACCTGGATGTTACAGGTCTTATAACTGTCATATCTCTATAAGGAGCATCTTATGTCAAGGAAGTTTCAAAACTCTTACTTGGACTCATTCCAATCTACAACTATATGCACCATCACCTTGATGCAGATCAGATGAGGCCTCTAGAGTTGTTGCCAGAGGATAATGTTTAAAGACAAAAATGTTTTCTTTGTGTAGTCCTATGAATTTTTAAATACAAAAGGAATAACCGTATCTGTTCTATTCAGTTAAATTCTGTCTAGCCCCATTCAAATAGCCAAAGGGCAAGTGTGATCCTTAGCTTACAAAACATCCTGCCTTAATTCATCCATTAAATTGTCTTGTAGAGATCAAAAATCATGTAAGATACCTTTTTGTACCTTGACAATCTAATCTTGTTCATTTTAGCATAGCACACTGGAGTACATTTGTTTTGCATACCAATGGAAAAAAATATCAAGTAACAAAGGATGGGAAAGCCTGAAACTCAGGAGACCCACTGCTTCTCAAAATGCACATAACAGCATTTAGATAAACAACATCATTTGATATAATTTAGGTGGCTCGCTTTGTTGGCATATTCTAAACAAATTACAACATCAACACTGAAAAACAAGTTGCAATAAAATACATGATATATAGCTGTACATAGTTTTGTATTTTGGTTGGACATCAGGACAGATTTCAGACATATTTTGATTGGACTCAGGAAAAATATCGTAGTAGTATGAGTGTTTAACACTGAAATGAATTTTTGGGGGGAGGTGTTGCACTTTACATGAATATTACATGGCCATCTCCTGGGGATACTGTAGTAGTGGATTCCTGCACTGGGTGGTAGGAATGATCTTCAAGGTATTAATAAAGGAGAATATTTGTAGCTCAAGGTTGATATGAGGGGTCTTTAGTGCTCTCTGAGCGTGCTTGTTTTTTTGCAGATGTTTCATGACTAGCACTGATGGTGTTACCTAGTTTGGGTAATGAAACATCTGCAAGAAATCAAGCAAGCTCAGAGAGCACCAAGGACCCCTATGATCTTCAAGGTCCTTGGAGGTAATCTCCAAGGTTCTTTCCAACATCTCCATTCTATGATTCGAATGATTGACGAGTAATAGTGTGTTACATTCTGCATTCTAATCATAGAATATTCCATTCTTCTCCCAAAATTATTCCAGTCTTGCCATCCCATCTCCAACACAAAACTGAAAGAGGGCTGAAAACTCTTTTCCAATCTAATGAAGCATAGTTACTCCAAGCTGCACCACCCTCTATCCCGTCATCATAAGCATTCTTCTACAAATAATGAGGAAGATGAGAGGGGGAACAGGCTCAGCACCAGATCCCAGCATGACATCCCTGAGGAAAAACTCCAAGAGATTCGGATGAAACAGGCTGGATTATATCCCTGGGAATATGCTATACATTATTTACAGTACAAGGTTTAGATACCTTACAAGATTTAGAATATAGTACAATAGATGATTTGAGTATACACTGATAGGCTAATCTGAGTATCTGTGAAATAGAAGCAGAGTATTATATTCAAATCTGTAGGAAGTAGTCCCATGGATTTACAAATGATTGTGGAGAGGAAAGAG
>NW_015386095.1:1547130-1556270 GCF_001527695.2 Protobothrops mucrosquamatus | reverse complement strand
ACGCAGGAGTTCAGCCACATCTCCAAGAGCTGTTTGACACCTTTTTATATCCTACCCCCTAATCCGGACCACCTAAAACCACTGCCCTCCCCATGCCCTTTGTACTTATCTCATCTAGCACCATCTACTTTTCTATCAACAAAGCTCAGCTCCTATTGTTATTTCTGCATTTCCTCTGCTTGCAGTTTAGGTTAGTTAGCAACTTCTGCTTTTCTTATTTGTATATAGTTTACTTGTCTGACTTTATGACTTTCAGGTGGCTTCTTCTATCAAACTTTAGATTCATTAGAAATTTCAATAGGATAAGGGACAGTGAATGTTAGCACGAGGAATAAAGGGGAAAAATGTTGTAAAAGAATATGAATTTTGTATCAAAACAGATATGAGCGAAATTACATCATAAATTTGTTTTACTATTTCCTGTAAAAAAAAAAGGGAGCAAACACACTTCTAACTAGATGAGAAGCAAAGCTGTATTTCTGGTGGGAATAGAAACTTCGTTGTATTGTTTTTACACAAATCAATCAACTGAGAGCATAGAAATCGAACACAGCAATAGCAATAGTGCTTTACAAAATCAGCATATTGCCCCCAACAATCTGGGTCATTTTATTGACCTTCGAAGGATGGAAGGCCGAGTCAATCTTGAGATGCATTGGTGGCAGGGAATCTTCCTGTGTACTGTGCATATTCTTTGAAAACGCATTAACAGTAACGTTTGCTGCTTCATAGATTGATTAAAGGGAAACATGCAGAAAAATCCAGTTTCTTTGCATTTAATTGTTTGGACTGATACAGACACACGAGACCGATCCGTGCACTTGTTTGATTAGTATCAGTAACTAGTTAGGCCCAGGCGCGCATGTAAGGAAATAAACCCGGCGAAGCTCGCTCCTGATTGCAAGAAACCCTTGCAAGCGCCGCCTCCGTTTTGCTGCAGAAAATCACGCAAGCGTCCCGGCCGAAGCCAAGGCAGGACATGAATGAACCAGCAGGCTATTCTGAGCCGCAGTTCGGCGGAGACATGCTACGGCTGCGCGTATCTCCTAGGTAGAGCAGATATATATCGTGAGGAGAGGCACATGATCGTCCCGATAGGGAGAGGAGGGGAGCGAAGGGAAAGATAAACACTCGAACCTTCCTCTCGAAGTCGCGACCTCGAATCTGCGAAGGCGAAGGCGAGGGGAGGAAATGCCCCGCGACTTTGAACCGGGAAGATCGGATACCTCTCGCGTGCCGGGAGTGCGCGAGAGAAAGAGGCGGGGAGAGGTCAGGGAAAGAGGGCGAGAAGCCGAAAGAAAAAGGAGGGGGGATATTTTCCCCTTCCCCAGACGTCACGTGATGTTCGGAGACCGCTTTTTCTTCAGAAGCTCTCGCCCGCGGCGGAGAGGACTTCTGCATCTGCTCACGGTCGCGCCAGTCCTCAGTGCCTCTCGCCACCAGAGGGCGCCGCCTCAGGGCAAGAACGACCTGGCTGGCGCGCGCGAACGAGCGAGCATCGTCGATCGTAGGAAAAGGAGGGAGAGGCGGGCAGGAGCTGTTGATTGCGCGACACCTTCTGCGCGCCGTGCGTGACGCGGCGTTCGGAGGGAAAGGGGAGGCCGGAGGAAGAGGCGGGGGGGAGGGGTAATCAGAAGCGGCGAAGGCAGGCGAGGAGAAGAAGCGCAAGCGGCGAACGCGGAGGAGACGCAATGTGAAATCCTGCGAGGCCCGGGAGGGCTAGACGGCGACCCCGCCTGCATCCGTGACGAGAGGTGAGGGAGCGGCGTCGACTCCTTTCAACTCCCCTTCCGCGGTTGAGCGGAGGAACTCCAGCCAGTCGCTCTCCGACTCGTCTCGGGGAGGCCCGCGGCAATTCCGATCCGAAGCGGCTCTCCCTGTTCGGCGTGGCGGCCACCGCACAGTTTCTGCCCGGGCAGCGGCTTACATAACCAACTGCGCCCGGGTCAAGCAGTTGTTACTCGCGGCCGCCGGCGACAGGTTGCGCTGCGCTTTGTATCGTTAACCACATGGGCCTCTACTGTGCCCTGGCCGCTTCAGACACAACACGACCGCTCCCGCAGTGAGATACGAACCCAGTTGCTCGAGGCGGCCGCGGCAGAAGCCACTGCGGACCGTGGGGGGGGAGGGGGGGTCTCCTCCCCACACCAGAGGTGCTGTCATTAGCTTTGGGTGATAATGTGTGCAAAGCATCCGTTGTGGGACCCGTGGCGCTGTCTGTAGCTTTCCATCACTGCAGCTGTCTGCGTTTTGTTACTATTATTCATCCTCATTATGAATTATAGGCGCTGAGCGGAGATGGGCACTTCGGTTTGGTTGTCGGGCGCCAAGAAAGGAAGTGAAGCTGTAAGGTTTTTAATGAGGCTGAGGGAAATTCGTATTGGCTAGACAGAAGGTTTTGTAAGACAGCCGCAAAAATAAGCACCAGGCTCAGAATAAAAAGACTGGATGGGAATTGACAGCACTTTAGACTAAACGATGTAAGTTAAATAACAGGATTTAAGTGCTTTTCAAAATTCTTGTAAAAATGGTCAGCCAGATAAAGTGAATTCTTTAAAGGTTGCATGAGCAGATTCTTCAGGTAGGATGTCATTTGTATATAACAGCTATCCAGTTGGCATATAGGAAACCCTTAATACTTTCAGTAAGGAAAAATTGTTCCCACTAATTATGTATGTCAAAGATTAAAAACAAAAAGCTAAAACCAATTTCTTAGAACATCGCTTTATTCTGTGGCTTTGTAATAATTTTGTTAAACTCATGATAATTAACAGGACTAGTATTTGGAGAATTTACATATTATCCATATTTCCTTTTCTTTATTCTGTAATCTGTACTAATTTAATGAACAATTTGGGACTTTTATCAATGGGGGCAAGTCAGCATTAAGAGAGTTTCTTAAAGAAAACTTTAAACAATTCGAAATAATTGCAGAAGATTTTTAGATACAGGTAGTCCTCGACTTATGACCACAATTGAGCCTAGAATATATGTTGCTAAGTGAGAAATTTGTTAAGTGAGTTTTGACCCATTTTACAACTTTTCTTGCCACATTTGTTAAGTGAATCACTTAAATTAGTAACATGGTTGTTAAGTCTGACTTTGCTTATTAGAAGGTCACAAAAGATGGTCACCTGACCCCAGGACTGCAACCGTCATAAATATGAGGCAGTTGCCAAGTGTCCATGTTAATATGAACCAGCATATTAACGTACATCCAAATGTAAATCATGTGACCATGGGGATCCTGCAATAGTCATCAGTGTGAAAAATGGTCATACATCACGAACGTTGTAAGTCGAGGACTACTTGTATTTTTCTTTAATGTTTATTGTAAGCCTATTTAGGCACATTGGAAAGATTTTCTATTTTCCATGGAACTATTTCCTGAGAAATCTGGATACATTTATTCAGCAATCCAATGTAGAATTTCATAGTAAAATTCTTTGGATTATCAAATTAATCTGTGCTAATTTAAGAAGAAAGACTCAAATCATTCAACTGTGCTTTGATTTTCAAGCAGTGTGCATACAGTATTAGATTTGAAAATGAAATAAGATAAGATAACCTTTATTGTCATTTTTTTTACTGTGGGCATAACGGCACACATCAAATCCTGTTGTATGCAAATCATTGATTTTCCTGTTTTAAAAAATTGCAGTTAAATTACTTTAGGAAATGTATTTTTTTGAGTACATTCTGCTTTGTTCTTTACTGGTGTATGTTGTTAAAATCAGTTTGAAAATAAGCATATTTTATGTAGGAGTTATTCAATTTTTTTAAAAAAATGTTCTTAGAAGTAGTTTAGCACATAATATAAAGAGTAAATTGCTTTTCTCTTTTCACTTGAGTATTATTAAACCAGTATTTAATTTTTTTCCAATTAGCTGAAAACATTTTAATGCTTTTTAAAGAACAAGTAAATAATTTATCAAAATGTTAAAAATATTGCTCCTTTTAGTCAAAAGTGCACAAATTTGGCCAGATTAAAGATATACTGCCATTGAAAGAGAGAGTTCCACATTGAAAATTAAAAATGTTTATTAATTTAATCAGTTTAGATGGTTGCTCTAAGTTACTTTTCTCCCAGAAGTTCAGATATCAAAATGAAAGAATATTGATGTACATAACTGTGTTACATTTTTCTTTTTTCTAAAAAAGCAATCATGAAAAAAATCTGTGAAAAAGTATTGAAATAATACAGGAGAGTATTTATTTGAAAACCATAGTTACCCGATTAAAAAAAGCTAAGAGAAAACACTAATGTAGAAGTATTCCAGTCAAAAGCTAGATCTTAAAGGTGTTCAAGGATAGGACAATAGTTTTTTTCTTTATAAAAGCATTATGAACATTTATAGCTGTTCTAAAAATGCATAAAATCATATCTATATGAGATAGATGATGGACATGAGATGTAGTGAAATGAAAATTTCATTTTTAATGTTTTGAGATACATGGTAACTTTTAATAGTTCTATATTTGAAAATGGATTTTATTGTGAAATACTACCTGTAGATAGTAAATGCTTGTGATAATTTATGTTCATTATTTTACCATATTTGTAACCTGTTTGAATTCTAGCAGTCTGTGAAAATACAACTGAGAGAAAACAAATTTAATATAATTTAAAAATGCAAGTAAGCTTGACAAGCAACCTTAAATTAAACTATGTGGAAAATGTTTACTAGAACAAATTGCTTTGGCTTGTTTATAAAATATCAACAGGGCAAGGGCCATGCATACCTCTGAGAGAATTGGGAAAGAGATTCTATAAAGTGGGAGCTGTTACTGAAGTGACCTGTCTTTTAGGCCACATCACGTGTACATATCTAATTATATTTTTTAAAACATTTAAGGTCTCTATATCACCAAAAACATACCTTTAATTTCTAAAATTAAGTTCATATTATCCGTTTTTTATTATTGAATTATTGAGTTCAAAAAATGGTGAATTCTTCCACTGTTTGTGAGGAAATTTTCAATCTAAATAACAGACTAAACAGTTTAAAGTTTTATTGGGTTAGCGTTCTTTATTCACATATCAAATTCATTGTGTGAACGTTCTGTTGACTTAATTCATTTCCTAATGTTATAAATATGAAATGATGTATGTACAACTTATAAACTATGCCAAGATCCTTCAAGGAAATATAAAATAGACATTTAATGAAGCAATATTTGTTTTAAATTTGGTGAAACAAAACTACATAGAAAACTTTTAAGTAATGTTTTAATGTTTTGACATAATAGATTTCGTGAAGTTAGTAATGTCATAATTTTCACTATTTTAAGTGAGAAAAATAATTCTTGTAATTTCAAACTAAGGAATGAGAAAACAGATTTTTAACGTTGATCAAAGTATATTTATTTTTATAAATAATTTAAAATTTCTCCACAACAACAAACCTGTAAGGTGGGTTGGGCTGAGAGAGGGTGACTGGCCCAGAATCACTCAATCAGCTTTCATACCTAAGGTGGGATTAGAACTCACAGGCTCCTGGTTTGTAGTCTGGTGCCTTAACCACTGGACCAAACTGGATATAGGCAGGTTCTTTAAAATTAAATATTGTAGGGTTTTGCTTATTGCTACTCTATGTGTGTTGATTTACATATAAGGCTTTGTATCCTTAAAAGGTATATTCACTTTCAGTGTGTTTTGCAAAACAGTAGAGCTGTGCAAAAAGCCTTAAGTCCTTTAGAACAGGAGTCCCCAACCCCCGGTCCGTGGACTGGTCCACGGCATGCCAGCAATTGCCTGCACAAACAAGCAAAGCCCAATCCTTGGGATGTGGGCAGCACACAAAACCATGCACTCTCGGTCCGCGGAAAAACCTTTCTCCACGGAACCGGTCCCTGGGGCCCAAAAGGTTGGCGACCTCTGTTTTAGAATGCATAGGAAATGTTTACAATGATTAAAGCAGCTGCATCATTTTCCAGGTTTGTATAGTACATCAGAAGCTGCTCTTGGCTACCTCCACATACATATTTATGCAGAGCCTAGCAAAGACTATACTGCTTTAATTATTTAAAAATTAGCACTTCATATTCACTCTTCCACATTCTGAAGTACTGCTTTTGAAGGATTTGTATAGATTTAATGCGTAGTTAAAAAGGGTTAGAGTTAGGTTAGCAAGTGTTTCAGAGAATGCAGTACCCTGTGCTAATAGTTCATTGTGGTTGAGCATATACAAATTAATAAAAGAATATATGGGAAACTTTAAAAAACAAATATTTAATGAGTTTAAAATTTTATTTTGTTATTTTTTATTTTAATAAAATTAATTTGTTTTGATTTAAGGAAGAAAGAATAGAATAATTTGGGAGCAGATACTTTGGGCAATTTAAGATTTGTATAGATCAGGGGTAGGCAACCCAAAACACTCAACGAGCCACTTGGACACGTTTCCCACCGAAAACAAAACACTGGGAGCCGCAAAACCCTTTTGATATCTAAAATGAAGATAACACTGCATATATCCTTTTTTACCTTTAATATGTGTGTGTGTGTGTGTGTGTGTAAAATAAAGGTAAAAAAGGATATATTCAGTGTTATCTTCATTTTAGATGTCAAAAGGGTCTCTCTCCTTGTCTCTCGCTTTTCTCTTTCCTTTCTCTTTCGTCTCCCTCCCTCTTTCCTCTCTTTTTTCTCTTTCCTCTCCCCTCTCTTTCTCTCTTTCCTCTCTTTCTCTCTCTCTTTCCTCTTCCTCTTTCTCTCCCTCTCTTTCTCCCTTTCCTCTCTCTTTCCCTCTTTCCTCTTTTTCTCTTTCCTCTCCCCCTTTCTCTCTTTCCTCTCTTTCCTCTCCCTCTTTCTCTTTCCTCTCTTTCTCTTTCCTCTCTATTTCTTTCTCTTTCCTCTTTCTCTCTCTCTCTTTTTTCTCTTTCCTCTCCCCTCTCTTTCCTCTCTCTCTCTCTTTCCTCTTCCTCTTTCTCTCCCTCTCTTTCTCTCTCCCTTTCCTCTCTTTCCCTCTTTCCTCTTTTTCCTCTCCCCCTTTCTCTCTTTCCTCTCTTTCCTCTCTCTCTTTCTCTTTCCTCTCTCTCTTTCCTCTCTCTTTCTTTCTTCTTTCTCTTTCCTCTTTCTCTCTCTCTCTCTTTTCTCTTTCCTCTCCCCCTTTCTCTCTCTCTTTCCTCTCTTTCTCTCTCTCCTCTTCCTCTTTCTCTCCCTTTCCTCTCTCTTTCCCTCTTCCCTCTTTTTCTCTTTCCTCTCCCCTTTCTCTCTTTCCTCTTCCCCTCTTTCTCTCTTTCCTCTCCCCCTCTCTTTCTCTTTTTTCTCTCTTTCTCTCTTTCCTCTCCCTCTTTCTCTTTCCTCTCCTCTCTTTTTCTTCCCTCTTTCTCTTTCTATCTTTCTTCTTTCTCTTTCCTCTCTTTCCTCTATCTCTTCCTCTCTTTCCTCTCTTTCTCTTCTCTCTTTCTTTCTCTTCTCTTTCCTCTTTCTCTCTTTCCTCTCTCTCTTTCTCTCTCTCTCCAGGTGAGGAGAGAGAGAGAGAACGAAAGGCAGACGGCATCGAACGGGCGGGGAAGGGGAGCAGGACGGGAGGCAGCGGCTCCGACAGCACAGCGGTGGCCACTGCAGCATCGTCGGGGGTCTGCGCCGCCCCTGGGCTGGCCGCCGCGTTCTGAGCCAAATGGGCGAGGAGGGGGGAGTAGGACGGGAGGCAGCGGCTCCAGTGGCGGCGGCGGCCACTGCAGCATCGTCGGAGTTCCCCGCCGCCCCCACTGCGTTCTCAGCCGAACGAGCGGAGAGGGAAAGCAGGACGGGAGGCAATGGCTCTGGTGGTGGTGGCGTGGCCCGGCCGCCCCCCGCTGCATCCTCTGAACGGACGGAGAGGGGGAGTAGGACGGGAGGCAGTGGCTCTGGTGGTGGAGGCGCGGCCCCTCAGCCAAACAGGCGGGGAGGGGGAGCAGGACGGGAAGAAGTGGCGGTACGGCGGTGGCCACTGCAGCATCGTCGGGGGTCCCCGCCAACCCTGGCCTGGCTGCCGCCTCCACCGTGTCCTTAACCACTTTGCCATCGCAAGAGGAGGGCACCAAGGCCAGGTGCATCATGGGCAGCCGCGCCGGCAACGGGGAATGCCACCGCAGGGATGAGGGTGGTCCCGACCCACCGCCGCCCTCACAGCCCAAGGTCTCCTGCAGCACTGAGGGCGGCAGCAGCGGCAGCAGGAGGACGGTGAAGGGGTATGGCTGCCCGCTCGTCACCGCCTCTTCGGCCTTGCTCAGTGCAACCGGCGGCGGCGGCGGGAGGACTGCACAGCAGGTGGGGAAAGGGCCGGGCAGGCGCTGCGGGGGAATCCGCTGCCCATGAGACAGCCGAAAGGCGCAGGCTGAGAGGGGAAGCTACAGAGACCCCCGGTGACCCCCCCTCACTAACAGAGGCGACGGTGGAGCAGGGCGAGGGGAGACCCGCCGGGCAAGGAAGAGGCACCCCGAGACTGGCCACCAGTGGCTCCTTACCAGGGACACGTTTCCAGCAATCCTCCCGGCCACCACGTGCAGTCTGAAGAAGGAAAGAGGTTTGTGGGCAGTCCCACAAACCAAAGAAGTTCAACCAACCAATCAATTCAAACTTCATGAGAAGTCCCACTTTTTTTTTCCAGACTGCACATGGTGGCTGAGGACAGGGAGCCACAGGAGATGGCTGAACGAGCCGCATGCTGTGGGTTGCCGTCCGTGGTATAGATAATGCTGTCTGAAACATTCTGAACTTCCTCCCAGCCAATTGAAGGCAAAAACTAGAAACTATCCTGTCTAATTGTTGCCTGATCTGACTTACCCCTCCCCTCTTTCCCAAGAAAAAAGTTCAGAAGCATCAGTGAGACTGAAAGGGAACTAAAATTACAGATGGATGCAATTATGTATCTCTTCCAGTACTTGTCAGCAATCAACAGCATAATGTATAGGGACACTAATTTAACTATAGAGAGTCCATCTGTTGCAGTAAATGTCTGAACTTTGGTAAACATTGTTGATGTTTATATGGGAAGTCAATCATAAACCCAAGTTAAAAATATTTGTTGGTTAATTATCTTAGATACCTCAGGTTTTTCTCCACAAGAAATTAAGAAAATCTGAGGTAGGCTAGAATGAAAAAGTACTAATTTCAGATCCTTAAACAAATAGTTTAGAATTATTTATTTATTTAT
>NW_015386095.1:1532219-1547030 GCF_001527695.2 Protobothrops mucrosquamatus | reverse complement strand
TCCCTTGCGGGACTCAGGGCGGTGAACAGGCGATACTAAAAACCACGAATAAATAAATAGTTTCTGTTTTAAAATCGAATTGAATAATAGGCCTGTTCTAAAAACACACCCATACAAAACCCCCCACTGAAACACAATCCAAACTACGCCAGGCCGGCCGCACGGAATAGATGGGCCTTCAGGGCTCGGCGAAAAAGGCCGAGAATTATGCTAAATTATTAATGGTTTCCATTTGTAAACATTTTTAAAAGATTGATAAGTATCTTTAATTGTTCTGGATGTTTTAAAGTTCAGGATAGCAACATGACAGTAATGAGAGGGAAATTCTTCCGTGTTCTTAATTTATGTTTATGCTACCAGTACGGTACGACTTCATAAGGGAATAAAACAGGCAAGTTCTGGCAGTACTGGTATAATTATTTTCTTCTTCAATTCCTCCAGAGACAATGATAATTAATACATTTTCCAACTTTGTATTGAAAGTCATGGACTTTAATTTATAATGAATTTTGCCTTGTTTATGTCTTCAGAATGTTTTATCATAGCAATCACAAGTGAAACAGTATAGTTAAGCTTCCTGGTAGATACCATGTATATGCTTGTGCAGTTGGATATCTTTAAGTCATTTTGAGAATATAATCAATATTTATTCTGAAATAAAGGTGTGTCCTTTATTGAAATAGACCAGTGGTGGCGAACCTATGGCATGCATGCCAGAGGCGGCACTCAGAGCCTCTCTGTGGGCACATGCACCATCGCCCCAGCCCCGCCTCCCCCACGGCCCCGTCCTCACCAGCAGCCCCCCCCGGAGGAGAGTCGTCCCTGAGCCAGGCCCACGCGAAGCAGTACAGCCAAGGACATGGCAGCCAGGCAGCAGGGATATGACTCCACCCTTGCACCCTGTTGTGCGTAGTTGATGCTGTGGGGTGTAGGTGGAAGGCGTGGTTGCCATAGCGCTGCTGGGCCACCTGGGTGATCTGCTGCAGGCCGTAGACGCGGTGGGTGGCTCTGCGGGCAGAGGCGGAGCAGGGGTGGAGCGGGCAGGAGTGGGGGGGGCAGGGAGGGGCCGGTTTTTGGGCACTCGGTCTCTAAAAGATTCACGATCACTGAAATAGACCATTGACTTTGTTATGTAATTGCTGATTGTAGTTTATAAGCTCCCATCTGCAGATGGAAGTTTGAGGATATTGGTGAAGGCATCCAGCTTGCCTGTCCCTGACTCTTATCCATGCAATATTTATTTGAAATAACAGCATTGTTATCTTAAGTTAATGCTCACACAAATATGATACAAGCTTTGAGTAAGGATAGGATTCTGTGCTGTTTCTGAGTATACCTCCTTTTTCCCCCTGATATTATTAATTGTTCAATTGTGGGCTTAGCTCTAAATATTACAATATTGGCTGTTATTTTAATACAATTAAGCATCAAACTACACCAGCATATAGCATTAAGATATACCTTAAATTAACTATGAAATGAGGAAATATTCAGTCAAATGTTTTTAAAGAATTTGTAAACTATAAATTAATATCTTGTAGAAACAATGTATTCAAATGCTTTCTAGAATAGTTAATTGTAATTTATTTTCTATGAATTATTTCTGGCTGTGCAATATCAAGTGTTCTAGTAGCAATGCCAAAAATAAATGCCTTTTTCCCCCTCCACAAATAGAAGGTTCACTATGAAGCAAGGTGGATGGAGAAAACGAGCCAGTGATAGAGATGGCTGGGGGGCATGGGTAAGTATATGCAGTAAAGCTTTTAACTAAATAAATAAACATAATTGAGAGAGAATTAAATATTTTGTACTACTTTAATTATTTCATTAATAAAACATACTCACCATTGCCATGCCAAAGAAGTAGTGGTAAATACTGCAACTTCAGATAGGACTGAAAATCATTCTTTCTGATATTTAGAAGTAACTTAAGGTTGACACATAAGATTTATAAAATGTACAGTGCATATAAAAATTAAACATGTAACACTTCCCATTTGAAAAATGAAATTGATACTATGTATATAGGTCAGAGGCTGGAATCTCATTACTCAGCAGTAATAATGTGATCTCTTTCATTTTGTTAGTATGTTTTGTTAGTACTGTATGTTTTCTAAAGCATAAGTTATGAATTAGCATTATGAGTATTTCACACTTATTAAACTTTTTTCATATAATTGTAGAATCAATCAAGTTGATAATCAACCTCTAAAGATCCATGTTATTTCCATTCAAGGGAGGATATATGTCTGCCAAAGTCCAGAAATTGGAGAATCAGTTTCATTCAGAGGCAGCTCTGCAACATCAGAAAGATGAAAATTCATCCAGCATTTTCAGTGGAGTTGCCATCTTTGTCAATGGCTTCACAGGTGATGTTTTTATTTTTATAAACTGTTCAAAATGTCCTCTAGGAATATAGTTAGGGTTAAGAAAAAATTAACGAAAATACTAATATGTGGGCAAATGGCAAAGCTGTAAGTTTATTCTGTTCCTAACTAGAATCTTCTATAACTTTGCTGAAAGAAGAGCCAGTTTTTGCTTGCCTAAATTCCCTGAATGAAATTTTCCAGAATGCAGTGTTTATTGTACTCCTATTTATTTTGATAGATCACTTTAACTTAGTTTTTCAAAAAAAACTGTGTATATAATTCCAAAATGCATACGGCAGATTTACTCATTTCTTTTCTGTTTTTTATCTGAATTATGAAATGAAGAGCAGGACTGATGGGTTTCTACTTAAAAGATACTTCTTTTGCTATTTATGTATTGTAGTCTTGATAGTTGAGTGGACACTATCATTACACTTGTGGAATGGCCAAAGAGATGCTTTGAAAAATTAGGCTACAATGTAGCCCCAACAGTAATAGTTCATTGTTGCTATAGCACTTGTGGGACTCCCAGTAAAAAAATACTTTAGTTAAGTTTTCAAAAACAAAATGCTTTGTGAGAGGATAGAAATGGCTTTCAAGCTGTCATAGTATAAAAAAGAAAAAATAGAATACTGTATATTGTTCCACAATACAGCATTCTCTTTTAAATCTTCATTGAATATGCTAATAGCAAATATTTCTAACAATATTTCAGAGCATGGCTACTCTGAGTGTTACTGAAGCAATGGATGAAAGAAATGAGTCAACATTGTCTGAATTTCAAGTACAAAAATTGCAAGGAAGACAGAATAAAATCCAGTATCCTGGACAAAGGGTTAGCAAGTCTATTGGAACTCTGAACAGGAATCCTCCAGATTATAGCATTTTAGTGTAGATATTTTATTGAATAAGGAATGAAGAAGAAATATTAAAACAAATATTAAAAGTAACCTAATAGAAAAACAGTCGTGACAACTTTCCAAAATTGATATTTTACTGAGGGGTGTAGAATTGTGAAATCTACAGCTATATGGACATTTTGACATAAATATTTATCAATAAACCACAGTATATGCTGTACTGTATATGCTTTATCATCAACATTTTATTTAGTTGAACAACTACTCTTAATTCCAAAGCATAATGCTAGGTTTTTCATTTCATGATTTCTTTTAATACTTTTAATATCTTGTATCTTTATCACAGATCCTTCTGCTGATGAATTGAGGCGGCTAATGATGTTGCATGGAGGACAATATCATGTATACTATTCTAGATCCAAAACAACGCACATTATTGCTACAAATCTTCCAAATGCCAAAATAAAGGAACTGAAGGGAGAAAAAGTAGTTCGACCAGATTGGATAATAGATAGGTAAATATTAGAGAATTGTGAGCAGACTGATAATCCTGTTTGAATATTCTGAATATGAGGTCCATAATTTCATTTAAAAATACCACAGACATTCTGAAAAACTGATCTTATTTTAAAAATTCTATTACATGTTTTCTGTTTTTATCATTGAATGGATTTTATTCTCATTAATGATAACATTAGTGGCTCTGTGATAGCACTAATCAGATCTAGTGGAAATTTTAAAACATTAAAAGTACAGATAATTAAATAGAAAGCTTTACATAATATACATATTGTATTTAAATATAAAAATAATTTCCTTATTTTTGCTTTAACTTATATGCATTAAACTTTATTAGATTATTTTATAATTATTAAACATAACCAATTCTGCTGAAGTAATTTGAATTGTACTGTACTTATTGAAAAAATAATCTGTACTTGAGACTATCCCCAAGGTAGCAGATAAAATTGCACAATTCCCATAGAAACCTAATCACAAACACCACAAGTTTTTTTTAATTGGGTAATGTGATCCTACTGTAGTTTTCTTAATTGCAAATAGATTGGTTTTTGAGTCTTTGCCAAATTTCTTATTAGTGTAAATGCAAGCTAAATGAAAAGTACATCAAAAAGAATTATATTACTATAATATTCCAGTTCATTTTCCCAGATCAATCTGATTATTCTCTTTTTCTGTATAACAGAATATTTGCTGCATTTATCACAGTGTAACACTTGAGAATATTCTGGGATTATAAATACAAATTGTGTAATAACTTGTATTTGATTCACTAAACATTAACAACATAAATAAAACATTTTAAATAATTAACAGTCTATAACTTCTCTATATGATTTTCATGTTGATCTTGCAAGATATCATAAAAAGTGAATAAATTGAAAAATCATAACAGGCCAAGGTAGAAAAACCTTATGTGTTATTATTTTTCTTATTTTTAAAAAATTGAAACCTTTTTAGATACTTAGTCTCTTCTAATCTAGTGCCTTCATCAGTTGGAGAGAAAGTCTGTGGTAGAGCACCTCTCTTTCCACTTTCACTCTTCAACCTGTGGTAGACCATAAGACTAAGGAATAGGAACACAACAGAAAAAGTAAGCACTTCTCTTATAACAGTGGTGGCGAACCTATGGCACGGGTGCCAGAGGCGGCACTCGGAGCCCTCTCTGTGGGCACACATGCTGTTGCCCCAGCCTTGCCTCCGCCCGCGACCCCCTCCTCACCAGCAGCCTCCCTGGAGGAGAGTCGCCCCGAGCGTGGCCCACGCGGAGCAGCGCAGCCAAGGACATGGCAGCCAGGCAGCGTAGATAAGACTCTGCTCTCACGCCCCAACGCGCAGTTGATACTGCAGCGCGTGGGCAGAGGGCGTGGCCACCATGGCGCTGCTGGGCTGCCTGGGCAATCTGCGGTGGGCCCTGGAGGTGGTTTGAGTGGCCCTGTGGGCAGGCAGGGTGAGGCAGAGTGGGGGCGGGGCAGGGGGTGGAGCAGGGGCGTGGCCAGTTTTTGGGCATTTGGTCTCTAAAAGGTTCGCCATCACTGCCTTATAACTTCTGTCCTCATCTGGCTGGCATCACATAAGGATTTAAATGGCAGAAATCTTAAATCAGGTTACTTGTCTTTTCTATTTTTTTTAATTAAAACATTCAAATTTAGACATCCTTTTACTCAGAAACAATTTGATTTGTAGAGTTTCCTTGAAGATTTTTTAATTATGTTTGTGCCTCCTTTTTTCTTTTAACTCATATGTCCAAAGGAATTGCTAAATTAGCATCTCCAGTGTGCACCTAGAGGAATGTAAATTTTTGTTTCTCAAAAGTATAATCACACATATGAAACAGTTTTGACATGTTTTCAAAAGCTATTTCAATAAAGTGAATAAGAGAATGCCTCCTATTCAGATGAAGTATGCTTAAGTCTTGGGTATTTCTGAAAGGAATGATGTGAGTAATTAGAAATATGTAATGCCACTTAAAACCACTTAAAATCTGTCTAAAAATGTTCTTGAAAGTAAGAACAATTGAATTTAGATTATAGTATATCCTTTACATATGCACACCTGTTAATAAGGCTTTCAGAACAGAAATATTCCACTGTATATAAAGAGTATTTTTTCATGAAGTTTTTGAGCAATTAAAATTCTGACATTCTGTTACAGCATAAAGGCTGGACGACTCCTTTCATATATTCCTTATCAGCTTTACACAAAACAGACAAGTATTCAGAAAGGCCTCTGGTTTAATACTATATGCAAGCCTGAAGATTCAGTTCCAGGTCCTAGCAATATCTCTGTGGGACTCAACAGGGTGTAAGTAATTATTTTCATTTTGTAATTGAAATTAAGTTTAAGATTGAGAAATGTTGATGAGTTTATGTTGATACTGTATATTAAATTATTTTAAGATCTCAAAGTATACCTCACATTATAGTTTAAAGTAGAATGGAATTAAGTGTGAAACCCATGCAGTTGTGATGGTTAAAGTGTTGCTGTAGTAGAGAGACCTAGATTCAAGTCTACCCTCAGCTGTGGAAGTTCACAGGAGGCTATAGGTGAACCATTCTTTTTCAGCCCAACTCATATTCTAGGGTTCTTCTGGTGGGGAAAAAAATGGAAGGAGTGCTGTATATGCTGCTTTCATCTCTGATCAAAAAGCCAGATATCAATCTAATAAATAAAACAAAAATAATTACTTTTTTTTGTTTTCAAAATCAAGCTTCTTTCAAATGCAGTCATATTAAAGATTTTTTTAGATAAGTATACTGTATACATAACAATGTAATATTAAAACCTAATCTGATACATATATAAAGTGGGTTGTTTGCACTAGTATAGATTTGTTGCAGTGCTCTTGCATGCTCCATGCGCCTTGGTGTATAGTCATGCTGGCGAATGAAAACATCTTCAGACAACTCTCGCTCCCTCGGCTAAAAAATAAAAATGAGCATCACCCCCTAGAGTTAGAAATGACTGGACAGGAGAAACCTTTACCTTTGCCTTTTTACTTCATACCTTGATTTCTGAAAACAATTGAGAGCTGTTCAATCATTATCCATGCCCCAGTC
The DNA here is from genome assembly GCF_001527695.2 of Protobothrops mucrosquamatus. NCBI lineage: Eukaryota > Metazoa > Chordata > Lepidosauria > Squamata > Viperidae > Protobothrops > Protobothrops mucrosquamatus. The sequence goes on along the minus strand of NW_015386095.1, from coordinate 1,540,223 downwards.
ATGATGTCTCTTGCTAATTTCTCTGCTATTTAGAAGCTGTTATTTATTAAACCTATTCCCCATCTTAGTCAAAAGACTTTTAATTGTTATACTGTAACAATTAAAACATCCATTTATAAAAACACATAAATGGCAAGGAAGATAAATAGCAATAGTACTTAGACTTATATACCGCTTCACAGTGCTTTATAGCTCTAAGCATTTTACAGAGTCAGCATATTGCCCCCAACAATCTGGGTCCTCATTTTACCGACCACAGAAGGATGGGAGGATGAGTCAAACTTGAGCCAGTGAGAATCGAACTGCTGGCAGTCAGCAGAATTAGTCTGCAATTCTGTATTCTAACCACTGTGCCACCACGGCTCACTCTATCTATCTATCTATCTATCTATCTGTAGGTAGGTAGGTAGGTAGGTAGGTAGGTAGGTAGGTTGGTTGGTTGGTTGGTTGGTTGGTTGATAAGTAGACAGACAGATACAACTGTGAAATAATTCAGTTTTCATGAATTTTCTGAAAGACAACAGGGAGGGAACAAGACTGATCTCCAAAGGAAGGCCATTCCAAAGTATTGGTGCTGCCAAAGAAAAACAGTGCTATCTAGCCTAAGCTAGTAGAACTAGGGGACCACTAGGAACTTTCTATAAGATATGAGCTGGGCCAATTTTGATTAGAGTAGGCAATCCTGTAAGTGCAGATGTCAGATGATGAACGGCTTTACTATATAATTCAATATCAGTAACTTAAACTGTATCTGGAAACCTATTGTAACCACTATAAGGTCTACAAAATCAGCCCCGTACTGGTTATGTTCTCTTTGCTAGTAGTTGGCAGACATACAAGTCATCACATTCTGGACTAATTGCAGTTTGTAAGACTGTAAGAGTACCCATATGTAAAACACATTGTAGAAGTATAGACAGGTGGTGATGATCTGATTTAATTTATTAAATTTATGCTGTCAGTATTAAAGCCAGGTCCGCTCATACTAGATGCACCAGAGTTTTATTATGTGCAACCCATTTCTAGCATAATAACACCAATTAAGTACATTAGTATGGGTTTGTTCCTTATTTGCAGTTTTGAATTTTAAAATGTGTATTTTGTTTTATATACTATGAGTTGTAGTATTAGTGAGAAAAATTGTTTTAAAGTATATTATTTTTCCATTTAAGACATCCAAGCTGTTTTTGTCATTGACTCAAGTGGTGCACAACATTTGGATAAAAACCTCAAATATACAAACAACAAATACAAAAAATATAGAAATCTATATTAAGAAATAAATAATATAAAAATAAAACCCTGGGTGAGGAGAGATAAATAAGGCAACCTCAACAATTGATCCATCTAAGCAAATCTCTAGTTCCCTTGGAACCGCAGATCTTATAACATAACCAGGTCTTGAGGGCCAAAAGAAATGGAACTAATTTATTTTGGGGGGAAGAATGTTCCATAAGGTAAGTGCCATGGTAAAGAAGGCACATCTCCTAGGACCCATTAAATGTAGCTCTAGCTGATGGTACTCGCAGCATGTCTTCTCTAATAGGACAAGCTAAAATAATTGGGGAGAAGAGGTCCCTCAGATAGCCTTGTCCTATGCCATGAAGGGATTAAAGGTTAAAACCGGTACTTTGAATTGGATCCGAAAACAAATTGGCAACCAATGCAACTTGCAGAGCAGAAGAGTAACCTGCATTGCAGGCTATATGAGGTGATTAGGGCATGAGTAATTAAGCAGGGTCTGCCAGTCATGGACAAGCCTATTGTGCACAAGATAGAGCTATCAAAGGCCCTCCTAGCCATGACTGACAGCTGCTCATTGCCCAGAACTTCACAGCCTCCAGAGCATCACTTAATTCACCAAGGGTAGAGTTATATAATTTGGTATTTTTTTAAGAGATAAAGGAACTGACCCCTACCCCAAGAAGAATTCATCACCACTAGAACCCATTCATGCAATTACCCCCAAGCGCTTTCATAGGCCAGGCGCTGCATGGAATTAAAGATGACTAGGGTCATAATCCTAAGGACCTGTCCATTTCATCAGGTCCAACAGATTCAAACCGTTACCAGATAACTGGGTAAGACTCTTTTCTAAGCATCTCTTCTAGACCTGTGACAAGGCCAGAGTCCAACTGGGAGTTAATTTTATCCACAAATGTGCAAATTCCTCCACACAACTTGCAAGAGATTAGAGTTAACCCCTTACGAGGAACCGTATCACCTGAAACAGAGCTGCAGGGAAGCAATCTGCAGATGCAATAAGGATGGAGAAGTGTTGCTGCTTTGCTCTCCTTACTACCACAATGTAGACCTTAACAGCAGCTCTCACATATGTTCGGTTGAGCCCGTCCCTTATTTCCTTTACTTATCCCAGAATACTGGGAAAGATCTCTAATTTTACATTGCGGTTTAGAGAATACATCAAATAATTAAAACTTAATGTCATGGTTTCGATAGATAGAACCGAATAAATCAGAACTCCGAGGCTTGAAACTTCCTCAAAGAACATGTTTATTGGATACAAAATATTGGCATGGTCAAAAGTGAAACCAAGTCGGAAATTCTCTCCAAAATATTACACTATTACAAAGTAAAAGTGCTATGCAATAACTACGCTACCCAATAGAGCAGTTTGGCGGGCTTTCTAACAAAACGCCCAACCCTCTTCTCCCAAGCGAGAGAATGACCTTAATTCCCACGGAACACAATATTGTTTAGATTAACAGAGATACTCCATCCCCCCTCCCTTTTGTATGGTAACCTAGAACGACCAAGATAGCTGCAGCCAGGTTCGTTGTAGAGTTAAAACTTAGACTTTCTTGCTTTAACCTATAGCATATGACAGTTCAGGGAATAGAACAGTATCTGTCAAATGTTCTATTTACCAATAGAATGGCTACTTAGATCTGAATGTATCAAGTATAGGTATACCATTTAATTTTTATGTCAATCTGAACTCTTGGAATCATAAAGTATAGGCTTGAAAGATTTTTAATGTCAGTGCTGCTAACATTTATGTAAAATTAAATTTCTGATTAGGTGATGAAACAAAATATGTACAGCATAATGTATATATATTGAAAGTGTGACAAATGTATAACAAAATTAAAATATTTGGAAAATGCCTCTTAAGTATGGAAAATAATACGCAAGTCATAGTAAGTTCCGTTATTAGTCTTCATATAAAAGGATTACAACAAAAAGAGGAAATAGTTTAACCTTTGTCTTATGTATTTGTTTTATCAATTTTCTTGCTTTTAGAAATAGTCTTGTAAAGAAGCATGAAGTAGAGAATGAAATGAAAACAAATGGAGTGAGTAAATCAAAGAAAGAAGCTGAAACTACAAGATTCCTGGAGCAAGCTCTTTCCAGAAGCAAGCAGAATGGAATACATCAGAAAGACAACTTTTCCATTTTTAATGGACATAGTCATAGTTCCAACAGTGCCTTAAAGATGCAGGATGGTTTGCTACACTTTGACAAAAATGTTATAAGTAGACTGTCTCCTCTGCATGAAGAAGTAAAAGAAAGCACTGATTTTAGAGACTGTTCTACGCAGCATTTGCAACAAAGCAACAGAAACACTGAACTTTTAAGAAATGTGCACAGGACTATGAGTCATTCATCTTTTTCATCTTTGCACAGTAATATTAAAATAAATGGTGCTCATCACTATACTGTTCAGGGGCCTTCAAGCACAAAAAGCACTATTTCAGTACCTGATCCTAATAAGGAAGATTATTCACCTTTGTGCAAACCTTCTAATGGCAATTTCATTTCAGATTTTTATTCTCATTCAAGATTGCATCATATATCTACCTGGAAATGTGAATTTACAGAGTTTATCAACACACTACAGAAACAAAATAATGCTAGCTTCCCAGGAAGAGAAAAGTTGAAAAAAAATAAAGCAGGACAATCTACAATAAATAAAGCTGACTTAGGTAAAAATATTTTAAAATTATATTTAAAAAGTTGTCACATACTTATTTTTCAGTGAAATGGTGGATATTTTGATTAGCTACGTTTCTCCTGATATGATTGTTTTGGTCAGAATATAAGTATTTGGGAATTGGAGTTGTATAGGTAACTAAAGATAAGGTGGGAGATGTTAGGCAATTTGAAAGTTTCTATAGTTCGATGTTTCTTTTATATTTTACTAAAAGGTAATTAATGAAGAATCGAGATATAAGTTTTAAGGTTAAATTATTAGTTTTATTAGAAACAATGGATAGTTATTTAGCCAGGATTAAATTGTCTGTTTACTGTTCTTTTCCTAGATAATACATTCTTTTTGAATTCAGCCAAACATCAGTGTTGCATAATGCATGTGGATATGGACTGCTTCTTTGTATCAGTTGGTATCCGAGATAAACCAGATCTAAAAGGTTCGTATTAATATCTAAACCAAATGTTTATTTTTAAAAATACTTAATTATTCATTTAAATAAATGTTCATTTTAAAAAAAATGATTGTTCACAATCTATTGTTACATAAATACTTAATAATAATCAGAATAAAGCTGGAAGGGACCTTGGAGGTCTTCTAGTCCAACCCCCTGCTCAAGCAAGAGACCCTATACCATTTCAGACAGGTGGCTTAATTCCAAGTTGCTTCTCTCCTTGATTAGTTTCTATCCATTGTTTCTTGTCTTGCTTTCTGGTGCTTTGGAAAATAAGTTGACTCTCTCTTCTTTGCGGCAGCCCCTCAAATACTGGAATACTATTATCATGTCACCCTAGTTCTTCTTTTCTCTAGACCAGCTATACCCAATTCCTGCAACCGTTCTTCATATGTTTTTGTCTCCAGACCTTTAATCAGCTTAGGTGCTCTTCTTTGCACAAGATTTGGCCCCCGGGGCTGTCCCAGAAATGGCAAGGGACTGGCCCCTGCTGCCCCAGCCCTGGCCCATCCCAACCCGGTTGGGTGCCCCCCTGGCACACATACATGAAACGGTGAGCGCTCGGGGGCTGGTGATGCGCAGCAACAGCTGCAGCTCATTTGTCTCACCCTACCCTGCCCCTCCCAGCCTAACCCCGTCATGCCCAGCTACGCCCCACTTTGCTGGGCCTCTCCTAGTCCGGCTCTGCTTTGCCATGCTGTGCCTTTCCTTGCTCGGCCCATGGCGCTCTGTAAGCCTAGCACCCCAGGACATGCTTGTGAGAGCGTGCGGTGGCACAAGCTGAGCGTTGGCCAGCTCCCGGTCGCCCTCTCCGCCACATGGTAGGGCCGGAGAGGGGAACGCAGCACTCATGCCGGATGCAGAGCCACAGCCTGGAACTACCAGTAGCCGGCAACATGTGAGCCTCTATGGCGGCTGGAGAGAAAGGGTGAGAAGGAGGAGAAAGCAGGAAGGGTTTCTCTCTCTGTGTGTGTGTGTGTATGTGAGAGAGAGAGAGCCAGGAGGGAAAGGGAAGAGGAGGAGGANTCTCTCTCTCTCTCTCTCTCTCTCTCTCTCTCTCTCTCTCTCTCTCTCTCTCTCTCTCTCAAACACACACACACACACACATGCTGCGTCAGGGAGGTGGTATGCAGGCAGGTGAGAGAGCAAATTCATAGATTGGCTTCATGGTCTATTCTTGCCGCCTCCCCTCCCTAAAATCCAGCCAATAGTTGAACTCTTTGGATTGAATGGGAAGTTAAGAGGAATTAGTGTGAGTTGAAATTAAAAGGCCGAGTCAACTGCCCCCCCCAATTATTTTGATGGAGATGTGGAAAGTGTTTCTTGCTTCTACTTCCTCTCATCTGCTCTTTTATAATTTGATCCAGCCGTACCCAAACTAATGTCTTTTGGGTGTCATGGACCACAGTTCCCATCATCCTGTGACTATGCTGGCTAGAAATGGAATGCCTTATTTTCTCTGCAGTATGTGCCTAGGAGGCAGTAGGTCTGTGGGATTTAGATGTTTTTAAACATTTTGTTTCTTCTGCCTAGTTTATTAAATCAACATCTAATTTAAAATTAAATGTTTCAGAGAAATGCAGGGTGGTTTACAAGAAAACTCTCAAAGACAGCTATTGTAAAGCATCACCAGCACTGCTTAAAACAATATTAAAAGTGTGCATTTTAAGAAAGAAAAATAATAGTAATTTACTTAGTGCTGTTTGACAAAAAAAAAAGGAATTGTTTTTCTACATATGCCTGGCTGAACAGTGTGTTTGGAGTTGCCTCTAAACGGGTGAGGGATGCACTGTTCATATTTTCCTTGGGAGAAAGTTCTATAATTGGGGTGCTGTCTCTAAGAAGGCTCTGCTCGTGGCCACTGTTCTATAAACCAAACCAGGGGGACCATCTGGTCTAAATGGATGGTAAACAAAGATGATTAGGGGGCTGAAAGTTAAAACATATGACAAATGTTTGTGGGAATTGGGTATGTCTAGCTTAGTGAAAAGGACTAGGGGTGGGGACATGATAGCAATGTTCCAATATTTGACGGGCTGCCACAGAGAAGAAGGGGTCAACCTATTTTCCAAAATATCACAAGGCAATAATAGATGGAAACTAATCAAGAAGAAAACCAGCCTAGAACTAAGGACTTGTGAAAACAACTAACCAGTGAAAAGGCTTGCCTTCAGAAGTTGTGGATGCTCCATCACTGGAGGTTTTTAAGAAGAGATTGGATATTCCATTGTCTGGAATGGTATAGGTCCCCTGCTTGAGCAGGGGGTTGGACTAGAAGACCTCAAAGGTCTCTTCCAATTCTATTAATCTTTGAGAGACGTGCTGCCCACCTCTCCCCCTCCCCTCATCCCTTCCTGGACAGAGAGAGGGAGGGAGGGAAGGAAAGAGGGGAGGGAAACAGGAAGAAAGAAAGAGAAAGAAGGAAGGAGATGGGAATGAAAAGGAGGGAGGCAGAGAAGGAGGGGAGGAAGGAAGGAAGGAAGGAAGGAAGGAGGGAGGGAGGGAGATTGGAATGAGAGGGAGGGAGGGCCTGATGGAAGTCCTACCTTAGGACTTGGCCACCAGCAGCCCTGTTGCCCTTTCGCCATCCTCTGGTGGTCTCCCACCCTATTGGTGAGGATGCTTTGATTACAAAGCCAGGTCTTGCATGGAGAGGGAATGGGCCTCCCTCTGACCCACACACTTTGCCCTCCTGCACCCACCATGAGCAACCTAGCCAAGGAGAGCGAGCACAGCAGCAGGAGGAGGTAAGCGCAGTGGGTGCCCCCTCGGGGAAGTGCAGCTGGGCTAGGCAGGGCTGTGGGGTCCCAGTGCCGTGGGAGCTCAAGGACCAGGCTGGGCACTTGACCTCCGCTGCCCAGGGCTCTGGACAATCCGTGCCAATGTCCAGGGCCCCCCTGCATGGCCTGAGAGGGACGGTGGCTCCTCCAGTGGACCATGCCCCGGCGCTCGCCCTGGTCCCTCCCCCCTCCACTGGAGACCCTCAGATCCGCCCCAGTCCTGCCCAGGCCCGCACAGGTGCCCTGACGCGAGTGATGTCGAGCTGGCCACGCCCACCCCAGCCACGCCCACCCAGTAGATCGCACCCACCCCAGCCATACCCACCCGGCCCCCCAAGGGCAACCACAATGCTAATGCGGCCCTCAATAAAATTAAGTTTGATACCCCTGATCTAGCCAATCAGTTACATTTGCATTGTTTTGGGAACAGTCTCTCCGCCTTGGACTTTCCCAGCCAACGGCCTTGGAATGCTGGATCTATCTCAGGTTTCAAGTCAGCACACTTGCATTCCTTTTCCCTTCCGGATACTCTCCTTGCATTCTATTGCCTTCCCTCCCCCCTCACATTGCTGCTGTCTGGTTGAGAGCGGGATTTGCATAGCGAGCCAACCATGACACATGGAATTTTTCTTAGGCTCTCTCTGAGTTTGTTAAAATCAGCTCTTTTAAAGTTTAAGACACTGGTTGGATTATATTCTATTGCTTGTGTTTGCATTATATTGAATTCCAATATGACATGGTCACTCTCGCCCAGGGTTCCGGCAACTTCAACTCCTTCTATCATTTCTTCTCTATTAGTAAGAATTAGGTCCAATATA
>NW_015386095.1:1527261-1529585 GCF_001527695.2 Protobothrops mucrosquamatus | reverse complement strand
GTTCTCACCTACATCGTCCATATAGGACGACTCGGGAACTCAACTCCTACCCCGGGCAGCTCACCTATCCCCTTATGCCCAGGGGAAAGGTATCAAGCCGTTTGACAGCTGGTGCTGGCTGTCAAACCGGCTTTTACGCAAAACAGGCGGGAGGCAGCAAACAGCTGCGACCGACGAAATCGCCTGCCACCGGAAGTCCAAGATTTTCATCCTTGATTTTGTGTATTTCTGTAGAGATGTAGTGATCTTTTATATATAATGCAACTCCACCTTCTCTTTTGTTAGTTCTGTTTCTTTTGAATAGTTTGTATTACTCCATTAGTACATTCCAGTCTCGAGTTTCATCCCACCAAGTTTCAGTAATGGCAACTATATCATATCTACCTTCATGTACTAATATTTCAAGTTCACCCTGTTTGTTTCCTAAACTTTGAGAGTTATGTATAGGCATTTGAGTCCTTTATGAGTCTTGGGTATTTTATATTTTCTACTTTGTAACTCACTACTTTGTTATGTTTTTTCTTTTTTTATTTCTTCTTTCTCTTTACTCCTTACCTCTTTATGTGATTGGTTATCTGGTGGTTTTTGCTTGGAATTAGGTTTTAAAAATCTTCACGATTTTTAAAACCTAATTCCAAGCAAAAACCACCAGATAACCAATCACATAAAGAGGTAAGGAGAAAAGAGAAAGAAGAAATAAAAAAAAAGAAAAAACATAACATAAAAATCGTGAAGATTGTCCCCCTCCCCCTAACAGAAAGAGGGGGCCAATCATGTCAATAATTTATTGACATGAAACATTTTATTAAAAAACAAAAATAGAAAAAGTATAAAAGTATAAATACAGTCAAAGCCATATCATTTCAGTTTTTTTCTTTTTAATACATTTAAAGACATTTCTAAAATTCTGTTTTCACTTTGTCATTATGAGATATTGAGTATAGATTAATGAGAAAAAAAGCATTTCAACAACTATAGAATCAGACTGCAGCATAATAAAATTGACAAAAGTGAAGGGGGTCTGAACACTTTCTGCACTGTAACTTTTAATAAAATTATTGGAAAAGAGAAATGGACTTTTCTAAGTATTTGTCAAATAAATTGTTTCGATTCACTAGGAGTTGGACTCTGGCTGGGCAGGTCCTTTGGAATTGATTTTGTTTTATCTGGGAAGAGTGGTAGTTGTTGGTTCAGAGGAAGATGGCAGGGTCTTTGGAGTTTTACCACCTGTGCTTTAGATCCATGCCCATTCTGATTGGTCAAGGCCTCCCAGGAGTGCATGTGGTTGGATCCAAGCTATGGTGTATGCAGGAAGGGACAGTCCAATCTGCTTTGAAAGAAGTGCTGGTCTACAGTATGCTCTCCTCAAGTTGAACCCAACAGTTCTGGACAACAGGAAGCAAAAGCGAGGCTGCCGGGCTGGTGTGCTAGTGAGGCTACGTAAACATCCAAACAAACCACCACTTCCGAGCATTTTTCTTGCCAACGTAAGATCCCTCGCCAACAAAATGGATGAGTTGAGGCTGTGAATTACAACAAACAAGTTAATCAAGGACTGCTGTGTTTTACTGATCACAGAGACCTGGCTTCACTCATCTATACCAGATACAGCTGTCAAGCTGCACAGTGCACCGCCAGGGTAGGAGCAGGGATTCTGGTAAAAGCGAAGGAGGAGGTTTATGCATATATGTCAACAACAGTTGGTGTACCAACACAAAGACTGTAGACAGTCACTGCTCTATGGACCTGAAGTATATGACTGTGAGATGCAGACCCATATACCTTCAGCTGGAGTTTACCGTAGTCATAATTACTCCTGTTTATATTCCACCTGATGCTAATGCTAACTTGGCTTTGGGATTTTTGTATAATCTGTTAGTAACCAGAAGAATAAGTATCCTGATGCTATGCACATTATAGTAGGGGACTTCAACCATGCTGATTTAAAAGCAGTGCTCCCCAAATTCCACCAGCATGTTAAGTGTGCCACTAGGGGAGCAAATACATTGGGCAAGGCCTATTCCAATGTTAAACTTGGCTATAGGGTTATATAACTGCCACACATCAGCCAGTCAGACCATATATCTATGCTTTTATTAGCAGCACATACTCCTCTTAGGAAACAGGCTGTGAAATCCTGGCCTGATGGTGTCTCTCAACAGCTGCAGAACTGTTTTGAGAGGACAAACTGGGACATCTTGGACCACCCAGACTTGGAGGAGTTCACTGCAGCTGTTCTGGACTATATTTAATACTGTATAGACACTGTTACTGTGGACAAACGAATCCAGATTTATCCCAACCAGAAGTCTTGGATGACTAAG
>NW_015386095.1:1496547-1526638 GCF_001527695.2 Protobothrops mucrosquamatus | reverse complement strand
CCAATAACATCACTCCTGTTCACAGGGATGCTTCATTGGCAGAGAAGCTGAATCATTTCTTTGCCCGCTTCGAAATGAAGCCATCAGAGGCAGCTGTGCTGCAGCCACTAGTCCACCGCAGCCCTCCCCTCACCGTGAAGGAGCATGAGGTGAGGAGTACCTTGAGAGCTGTGAACTCAAGGAAGGCTGCTGGACCTGATGGCATTTCTGGCTGGGTGCTTAAAAACTGCGCAGACCAGTTGGCTGGGGTCTTTACCAAGATTTTTAATCGGATAGAATTTTTAATTCTATCCCAGTCCACTATTCCATCCTGTCCAAAGGCCTCCATCATTGTTCCATTACCAAAGAAGTACTTTATTAACAGTCTCAGTGATTATAGAACAGTAGCAGTCACCCCTATTATCATGAAGTGTTTTGAAAAAACGTTTCTCAAGTACATTGTGTCCTGCCACCCATACACACTTGACAGTCATCAGTTTGTATACAGAGCAAAAAGATCCACAGAACCATCACTCTCCATACTGCTCTGACTTTGGAGCAGCGGGGGACCAATGTAAGGATGCTCTTTGTGGATTTTATCTCTGCATTTAACACAATTCTTCCATACACACTGGTGTCTAAACTTGTCAATTTTGGACTTACACATTCAATCTGCTTTAGGATTATGAACTTCCTGTCTGGCCGCTCTCAGAGGGTTAGATTAGACAACTATATCTCTTCATCCCTTATTCTTAATACACGCTCCCCACAGGGCTGTGTGTTGAGCCGCCTACTCTAAACTTATGACTGCACCTCCACTCATCCCAGCAACATTATAGTTAAATTTGCGGATAATACAACAGTGGTGGGGCTTATCTCCAAGGGGGATGAGTCTGCCTACCAGGATGAGGTGGAGCAGTTGTTCTTGTGGTGCAGAGACAATAATTTGGTTCTCAACACAACTAAGACCAAGAAGCTTATAGTAGATTCCAGGAGGAATAGATCAGACATTCAGCCCCTGATCATCAGCGGAGACTGTGGAGCGGGTGGCACGCTTTAGGTTTCTGGATGTTACCATAAAGGAGGACCTGACCTGACCTGGAGTGCTCATGTTATAGCATTGGTTAAGAAGGACCAGCAGAGATTATATTTCTTGAGACTTCTCAGGAAACAACAACTGAATGAAAAACTGCTGGTGACCTTCTACCGTTGTTCCGTAGAGAGCATTCTAACCTATTGCATTTGTGTGTGTTTTGCTTGCTGCACAGTAGCAGAAAGGAAAGTGCTCCAGAGGGTCATTACCATCGCCCAGAGGATTATTGGCTGCCCTCTTCTCTCCCCCCTGGACGAACTGTACAGTTCCTGTTGTCTTAGGAAAGCTCAAAACATTCTTAAAGACATCTCATCCCAGACATTCATTTTTTGAACTATTACCATCTTGCAGATGGTACAGGATAATAATAAAAAAAAGACAAATAGGCTGAAAAATAGTTTTTATCCCAGAGCTGTAATCATATTAAATACCACAGTATAGTGCAACATTGAAGTGCAATATTAGGGGCAGTGCAATGGTGAATAGAATATGAAGGATGTGTGTGTATATAATGTATGTTCTTATTTATGGTTTTTACTTGTGTGTAGTGTGCACTATGGACAGCACTTGATTTCGTTGTGAGTTACACAATGACAATAAAGATATTCCTGTTCTAGTCTAATCTAGTCTAGTCTGTTCTACCTCCAACTTGACTAAATGGCTCAGAACATCAAAAGATCCTAGAAGAAACAGATTATTTGGATACTTTCCATTTAGGTTTCAGGCCAGGTTATAGTACCAAACCAGCATTGATCATGCTTGTGGATGACCCTGAAGTTTCAGGATAGAGGTGGTTCATTCTTGCCCTCCTGGATCAATTCAAGTTAGTTTTAGTAGAAGAGGAGAGGTCTAGCCCTGGACTTCTATTATGTGGGGTACTTCAGGACTTGATACTCTTCCCACTCTATTTAATAGCTGGCTGTAACCAACCCAGTTACAAATCCCTACTGCAGAAAGCACAAATGATTTTGTTGAGTCTCTTAACCAGTGGCTGGAGACACATCTCTATATGAAGTTTGCAATTCAATCCCATCAAGTCTTTTGTTGCTGTGGGTTTTTGGGCCTCTGAGTCTGGAACCATTCCATTTGCAATCTGAAATGAAGTTGAGTTCCCCAAAACAGAGCTGGTATGTGGTTTGGGGATTTTGGACTCATGATTACTGCTTGAGGAGCAATGGCAGCTGTGGCTAAGAGGACCTTTGGAGAAATCCATTGTGTGAGTCAGTTACTCTTGTTCATGGATCAGGAGATTTTGATCACTGTCATTCACACCTTAGTCATTTCCTGGTTGGATTAATACAACATCCTGTACATAGAGCTGCTCTTAAGAAGCATTAGGAACCTTTAACTAGTCCAGAGTTCAATGGCACACACAATACTGAAAGCATCTAGATTTACCCATGCCACAGTTTTGCTGCATAAGCTGCACTAGCTTACAGTAACAATTCAGTCATCACATTTAAAACTACACAGGTGCAAGGATAGGTTATTTATGGAACCACTTGGCTGCAAATAGTTTCTACCCATTTCACCAGATTTGACATGTTGAATATGTCCCAGACTCTTCTATGAAACAATGTCGTCTTCAGGACCCAGCAGATATGTCTTCTGTACTGCTACCCCTGCCATATAGAACAACCTCCACAAAAATATTGTGAATCTGCCAGCTTTCTTGAATGCTATAAAAATCTGACTTTTCCCTCAGGAATAAGCACAGACGATTAGTAGATATATGTGTTTTGGGGACTTATGAATTGGACCTTGTATCCTATTACATTTTTTCAGTGTATGTTGCTGTTTTTATAATAATTTTTGTATTTTGTTGGCAAGCTCACAGATTTGGCAGCCATATACATTTTCTAAATAATACTAAAATGAATAATTGAGATCTATAAAACAGAAACAAACTGAATATTTTCAGTTTTGTAAAAATGGATGCAGTGTGATTTGTCTTACATTTTAATTGTAATTTGCAGGAAAACCAGTGGCTGTTACAAGTAACCGAGGATCAGGAAAAGCATTGTTACGTCCTGGTGCAAATCCACAACTGGAAAGGCAATATTATCTGAATAAATTGTTGAAAGGCAGAACAGGTACAAATCTGTAGTTTTTGAAATTACAAAAATAAATACTGTTTAATTTATGATTTTGTCATTTTACTACCCAAGTTACTTCTATAATATTATAATATGCTTTTAAATAAATGTGTTGTATTTTTTAAACTGTATGAAAATATACCATCCATTTTGAGAAAAATACAGGGGTAGGACTATTTTCAATTATTCTACTATCAATGAGAATGCTTCCTTTAGAAAGAAAAAAAAATTCATAGTGGGAACTTTGAGTGGCATAGCCATGCTTTATACCAGGGGTGTCAAACTGTCGGCCCGTGGGCCGGATGCATCATGCCGACACCTCACCCACCCCATTGCCAGCAATGGAAAAAAAGTTGCGATACGTCGCGTCACATCATGTGACGTTGCGAGTTTGACACCCCTGCTTTAGACAAACATCACAATCCATGAAGAATAACTCTGGATGCTTCCTGATAGATTGCTGTGCCATCCATGTTATTTATTTAAAACATTTATACGGCTGCTTAACATGCATGATCATGACTCTGAACTGTGTGCATTAATAAAATCAAAGGAAAAAACAAATTACAATTAAAACCAAATATATCAAGAAACCAAAGCAAAAGAAATTGATATACTAATAGCACAAGTTCCATCTCCCAAAGTTCAACATCCAAAGAAAACAAGTTTTAANAAAAAAAAAATTTAAAAAAAAAAAAAAACTGCGCAGACCAGTTGGCTGGGGTCTTTACCAAGATTTTTAATCGGATAGAATTTTTAATTCTATCCCAGTCCACTATTCCATCCTGTCCAAAGGCCTCCATCATTGTTCCATTACCAAAGAAATACTTTATTAACAGTCTCAGTGATTATAGAACAGTGGCAGTCACCCCTATTATCATGAAGTGTTTTGAAAAAACGTTTCTCAAGTACATTGTGTCCTGCCACCCATACACACTTGACAGTCATCAGTTTGTATACAGAGCAAAAAGATCCACAGAGCCATCACGTTCCATACTGCTCTGACTTTGGAGCAGCGGGGGACCAATGTAAGGATGCTCTTTGTGGATTTTATCTCTGCATTTAACACAATTCTTCCATACACACTGGTGTCTAAACTTGTCAATTTTGGACTTACACATTCAATCTGCTTTAGGATTATGAACTTCCTGTCTGGCCCCTCTCAGAGGGTTAGATTAGACAACTATATCTCTTCATCCCTTATTCTTAATACAGGCTCCCCACAGGGCTGTGTGTTGAGCCGCCTACTTTACACCCTCTAAACTTATGACTGCACCTCCACTCATCCCAGCAACATTATTGTTAAATTTGCGGATGATACAACAGTGGTGGGGCTTATCTCCGAGGGGGATGAGTCTGCCTACCAGGATGAGGTGGAGCAGTTCTTGTGGTGCAGAGACAATAATTTGGTTCTCAACACAACTAAGACCAAGGAGCTTATAGTAGATTCCAGGAGGAATAGATCAGACATTCAGCCCCTGATCATCAGCGGAGACTGTGGAGCGGGTGGCACGCTTTAGGTTTCTGGGTGTTACCATAAAGGAGGACCTGACCTGACCTGGAGTGCTCATGTTATAGCATTGGTTAAGAAGGCCCAGCAGAGATTATATTTCTTGAGACTTTTCAGGAAACAACAACTG
Organism: Protobothrops mucrosquamatus; assembly: GCF_001527695.2. Classification (NCBI taxonomy): domain Eukaryota; kingdom Metazoa; phylum Chordata; class Lepidosauria; order Squamata; family Viperidae; genus Protobothrops; species Protobothrops mucrosquamatus. The sequence continues at coordinate 1,521,830 of NW_015386095.1, read as the reverse complement.
AATGAAAAACTGCTGGTGACCTTCTACCGTTGTTCCATAAAGAGCATTCTAACCTATTGCATTTGTGTGTGTTTTGCTTGCTGCACAGTAGCAGAAAGGAAAGTGCTCCAGAGGGTCATTACCATCGCCCAGAGGATTATTGGCTGCCCTCTCCTCCCCCCGGACGAACTGTACAGTTCCCATTGTCTTAGGAAAGCTCAAAACATTCTTAAAGACATCTCATCCCAGACATTCTTTTTTTGAACTATTACCATCTAGCAGACGGTACAGGATAATAATAATAAAAAAGACAAATAGGCTGAAAAATAGTTTTTATCCCAGAGCTGTAACCATATTAAATACCACAGTATAGTGCAACATTGAAGTGCAATATTAGGGGCAGTGCAATGGTGAATAGAATATGAAGGATGTGTGTGTATATAATGTATGTTCTTATTTGTGGTTTTTACTTGTGTGTAGTGTGCACTGTGGACAGCACTTGATTTCGTTGTGAGTTACACAATGACAATAAAGATATTCCTGTTCTAGTCTAATCTAGTCTAGTCTGTTCTACCTCCAACTTGACTAAATGGCTCAGAACATCAAAAGATCCTAGAAGAAACGGATTATTTGGATGCTTTCCATTTAGGTTTCAGGCCAGGTTATAGGACCAAACCAGCATTGATCATGCTTGTGGATGACCCTGAAGTTTCAGGATAGAGGTGGTTCATTCTTGCCCTCCTGGATCAATTCAAGTTAGTTTTAGTAGAAGAGGAGAGGTCTAGCCCTGGACTTCTATTATGTGGGGTACTTCAGGACTTGATACTCTTCCCACTCTATTTAATAGCTGGCTGTAACCAACCCAGTTACAAATCCCTACTGCAGAAAGTACAAATGATTTTGTTGAGTCTCTTAACCAGTGGCTGGAGACACATCTCTATATGAAGTTTGCAATTCAATCCCATCAAGTCTTTTGTTGCTGTGGGTTTTTGGGCCTCTGAGTCTGGAACCATTCCATTTGCAATCTGAAATGAAGTTGAGTTCCCCAAAACAGAGCTGGTATGTGGTTTGGGGATTTTGGACTCATGATTACTGTTTGAGGAGCAATGGCAGCTGTGGCTAAGAGGACCTTTGGAGAAATCCATTGTGTGAGTCAGTTACTCTTGTTCATGGATCAGGAGATTTTGATCACTGTCATTCACGCCTTAGTCATTTCCTGGTTGGATTAATACAACATCCTGTACATAGAGCTGCTCTTAAGAAGCATTTGGAACCTTTAACTAGTCCAGAGTTCAATGGCACACACAATACTGAAAGCATCTAGATTTACCCATGCCACAGTTTTGCTGCATAAGCTGCACTAGCTTACAGTAACAATTCAGTCATCACATTTAAAACTACACAGGTGCAAGGATAGGTTATTTATGGAACCACTTGGCTTCAAATAGTTTCTACCCATTTCACCAGATTTGACATGTTGAATATGTCCCAGTCTCTTCTATGAAACAATGTCGCCTTTAGGACGCAGCAGATATGTCTTCTGTACTGCTACCCCTGCCATATAGAACAACCTCCACAAAGAGATTGTGAATCTGCCAGCTTTCTTGAATGCTATAAAAATCTGACTTTTCCCTCAGGAATAAGCACAGACGATTAGTAGATATATGTGTTTGTGAATTGGACCTTGTATCCTATTACATTTTTTCAGTGTATGTTGCTGTTTTTATAATATTTTTTGTATTTTGTTGGCAAGCTCACAGATTTGGCAGCCATATACATTTTCTAAATAATACTAAAATGAATAATTGAGATCTATAAAACAGAAACAAACTGAATATTTTCAGTTTTGTAAAAATGGATGCAGTGTGATGTGTCTTACATTTTAATTGTAATTTGCAGGAAAACCAGTGGCTGTTACAAGTAACCGAGGATCAGGAAAAGCATTGTTACGTCCTGGTGCAAATCCACAACTGGAAAGGCAATATTATCTGAATAAATTGTTGAAAGGCAGAACAGGTACAAATCTGTAGTTTTTGAAATTACAAAAATAAATACTGTTGAATTTATGATTTTGTCATTTTACTACCCAAGTTACTTCTATAATATTATAATATGCTTTTAAATAAATGTGTTGTATTTTTTAAACTGTATGAAAATATACCATCCATTTTGAGAAAAATACAGGGGTAGGACTATTTTCAATTATTCTACTATCAATGAGAATGCTTCCTTTAGAAAGAAAATAAAATTCATAGTGGGAACTTTGAGTGGCATAGCCATGCTTTATACCAGGGGTGTCAAACTGTCGGCCCGTGGGCCGGATGCATCATGCCGACACCTCACCCACCCCATTGCCGGCAATGGAAAAAAAGTTGCGATACGTCGCGTCACGTCATGTGACGTTGCGAGTTTGACACCCCTGCTTTAGACAAACATCACAATCCATGAAGGATAACTCTGGATGCTTCCTGATAGATTGTTGTGCCATCGTTATTTATTTAAAACATTTATACGGCTGCTTAACATGCATGATCATGACTCTGAACTGTGTGCATTAATAAAATCAAAGGAAAAAACAAATTACAATTAAAACCAAATATATCAAGAAACCAAAGCAAAAGAAATTGATATACTAATAGCACAAGTTCCATCTCCCAAAGTTCAACATCCAAAGAAAACAAGTTTTAAAGCCTTCCTGAAGATTGACTGGGTTGGGCCAACTGAATTTCAGATGACTGGAGAGGTGGTTTAAAGAGCAAGCACCGCAACAGAAAAGGCACTCCTCCTAGCTTTCATCAGATAACATTACTTCAAGGAAGGGACCTAGAGCGTGCCCATTTTGTTAAACATGTAGGATTGACAGAAATAATCTTAGGTGGTCCTGCAAACCACCCAGACTTGTACCCTGTAGGGCTTTATAGGTGATTACTAGCACCCTGAATTCCATCTAGATCAGGGCTTTTCAACCTTTTCACCCATTGTACCACTTTTAGGATATGGCAATATCCAAGTACCACCAGTCGCCTAACAAGGTGTCAAAAACTGTTCGAAGTTACAATGACACTGAAAAAAGTGCCGAGCAAGACACCTGCCTGCCCACCTGGCAGCGCTCTTCCTCCTATCTGAGGTTTTCATTGTTGTGAGCATTTCTGTTGAGGATTGGCAGCGGGGGTGGGGTGGGGGGTGTTTGGTTTTTATTCCCCCCGTCTGCTGGGTGGTTGCAGCAGGTTTTGGTCACTTCACATGACCCTGGGCCACTGTGACCGTCATAAATATGAATCAGTTGCCAAGCATCTGAATGAAAATCACAAGACCCTGGAGATACTGCAACATTCCAGCTGATCGGTGCTTCTTCTGGGCTCAGCAGAAGCGCCAGGATCAACGCCGAGCTCCAGCTGGAGCCTGGTGCTGATCCTGGCGCTTCCCCTGAGCCCTGACAGCCCTGCAGATCCAGCCATCTCTCGCTCAGGCTTGTACGGTGCTGCCATCGGTTCAGCTCATTCCCCTCCCCCGCTACCATTTTTCTAGGATGGTCGCATACCACCTGCCAGGTGCCAATGTACTACAGGTGGTATCCGTACCACTGGTTGAAAAGCCTTGATCTAGATGTCTAAAGGGAGATAGTGTAGCTTGAAAGTAGTAGAGTTTCCACATTTATAACTATCTACACCACTGCATTCTGATCCCGTGCAGCTTCTGGATGAATGAATACATTGTATATATTCATCTGCAATGAATACATTGCAGTAATCTGGCCAGAGACAGCTAAGGCATAAGGTTCAAGGCTTTTTTCCCCTCTTGTACCAAGCTATAGAAGGCAATAAAACCACGACATCACAGAATGATTTATTTATGAACACAGCTGCCAAAAGATGGCACTAATTTAAATGAATTCAACTGTGGATTCAACTATTTTTCTGAAGAAAGTATATATCAATTAGGATTATTTTACATAGCTAGGTTCGGTATATCTGAGTGCCAGGTGTTAAGAACAAACATTTCAGAGGGGCTGTTTTTATACTTTGTAATTAACTTTTTAGCAATCTTGTTAAAACTGAATGCTGGGCTAGATGATCTGATCTAGCATGGCCACTTGCCTTTTTATGTTTTTCTATCAATAAATCTTATACAACTTTATTCTTTGTACAATTTTTTTAAAATAAGAAATCTCTAACAGTAAAAATCAAGCTTCATCTAAGGCAGAGATTTTCCATTTTTTTCAGTGTTGTAAATACAGAAGCAAGATTATAGCAAATTATATGAAAACAGTTTTATTTGATATTATCTAATCCCAAAACTGTATGAACTATTGCAAGATATTTACTTGAGATTTTCAAGGCAGCAGTAGAAAGTGTTATGTAAACAAAAGCTGCAATCGGTGGGTTTTTGTTTTTTTGTTTTGGCTGTTAGGGATCCAGCTAAGAGATAGTAGTATTATACAGGCAGGACCACATCGCATGTTAAAGATATTCCAGTGTTTGCTTTGTTTTGTTTTTTCTGCATTTGGAACTTTTTGGGGTACTCTTTGTTTTGTTTACACTGAATGTGCCTTGTTCAAAATTAAAAATGATGGAAAACTGTGCAGCCAGATTTCAGCTGTCATATTCAAGGTGGTAACAATTTATATTTTAAGGGTTGCATTTTGAGCAATAAACTAAACATTTCATAGCTTTTTCCAGCCAGTTCTGTTGAAAATATAAATAATCCTTGGGTTACACTGGAAGTTGGGACTGGGATTTCCATCACTAAGTGAAGTTGTCATAAAGCATGACATCTTGTGACTTCACTGCTTAATGACTGAAATTCAGGCAGTCCCAGTTGTTGTTATGCGGATCATTAAGTAGGGCAGCAGGTGAGATCTATGGGCCAACAGGACAGATACTGCAGGTGGGTACTAGGAATTGTTGGGCTTGCAGCAGCATAAGAATGAAGCAGCACTCCTCAGTGAGGGTAGCCTTCAACAGTTTCAATCTGCTACCACTGCTTCAGCCAGAGTGCCATAGCAAGCTCAGTGCAGCAGCAAGCCTCAGCAGTGCCAGCTGGTCTCAAGCCCTAGCACTGACCTCTAACCCCAGCCCCAGCAGTACCAGCATGTCTCAGCCCCAGCACTGAGGCAAATCTCAGCAGTGCCAGCTATCCATAAGACCCTCACTGCAGCAAACCTGCATAGCCTCAAGCTTACACTTCCTAGCACTTGTATCATTCACGTGGCATCAGCCGTGAGTCCAGGAATGGATGGAGATAGGGCTGCTGTTATTGGGAGTTTCTATTAGCCCTGAGAGATGCTGCAGCAGACATAGCTGGATTTGAGGCCTTGTTTGTGAGTTTGGGCCACAAAGTTTAGCCAAGACCACTTCTTGCTTCTCTCCCTCCCTTTGATGTAACAATATTCTTATTTGAACTTCTTGATTCTGTGTCTGAAATGGCAATGAATTCCCTAAATTGATAGTCCTGGGGACATCATTCTGTATTCGTATCCCAGAGTAAAAAATGATTGTTGTTGTTATGGGACATTGGAAGTTACATAAGTCTCTTGCTATGGACAGATTACTTCCTGGAGACCTGAAGTTCTCTGTACCTGCCCATTGCAAGGAAGAAGGGCTAATTTGATCATCTCACCCCAGGAGATGGATAGACCCAGTGGGGTTTTAGAGGGAACTCAGTGATATTAGCTCTAATACATGGTTTTCTACAGGCCTTAGTCATGGCCTGAAGTGAACGTTCAATAAGAGTCTTGGAATAGATTTTCCTGTGTGGACTCTGATTGTGGGCCTGCAGCATTTCAGTTACTGAGGAGGGATTCAGGAGATTAAATAAAACAAGAGATATTTAGAGTGCTGTAGAGAAAGTCAGAGAACAAACCTGATCCAAGTACAGGTGAGAGCAACTTTATTAGGTCTTGCCTTGTAAAAGCAGCGAAACAAGCTTACTTTTCCTTATTGTATCTGCCAATAGCTCGGTTTCAGGTGACTAGGTCCTTTCTTGGTGGTGGGGAGCTCATGCAAGGCCTCTCTAAAGACTGTTTCGGTGTCTGTTGGATAAAGTTGCTCAGATTTGCTGAACTGGGCAGATCCTATGGAAGTGGATGTTGGATGCCTTTGCTCAATTAATTGGGAAGAGTTTCAGTTGGTTGGCTCTGACGAAGTAGACAGGATTCTTGTTGCCTTGAGTTCTGTCGTCTGTGTTCTGAGCCCATGGGCCTTGTGCCTGGTTAATTTATCTTGTAAGGTGGCAAGTGGTTGGATTCATGCAGTATTTAATGCGTCTTTGCGGGGGGTTAAAGATGTACCTCAGTTTACAACCAGTTGTTTAGTGATCATTCAAAGTTACAACAGAATCCCCCAAAGGTACACCCACTTCTGAAGTTCTGACAGCCATCCTGCTGCTGCCTCTTTGGTCATATGTGTTGTGAGTCCTCACCTGCCAGCAAATCCAGCAGCCGACTCAGAGCTAGATGTGACACTGGGCTCATCTACTCACGCTCAGGCAGAGAGACAGCTGGGTTGGGGGCCTGAACTGAGCGAAGACGAAGAGCAGCTGGAGCCTGTTCCAGATGCACGGATGCACAGGGAGGAAAGGCCTGCAGGACAGCGGAGAGCGGTGGGGCAGCGCTCCAGGAAAAATAAAAGACTCTAAGAAGCCACGTCCTGGCTGGACTATAAAGAGGAGAGGCGTGGGAGGGGCTGGTTGCCGAAGGCAACCATTCATGTTGCGATTTTGTGCTTCTGTCCTTGGATTTCTTGCCTCAGGATTCTTGGATATTTAACTAGGTTTGTCAGCTTTCTCTGTGTTTGAGTGACTTAAACCTTGAGCATTCCAGCTGAAAACTCAGAGATTGAATCTTGTTCGTTTCAACAGCTAAAGTACTGGTTGGAGTTTTGTTTGATAAAAGCTGTGTAAAAATAAAAGGGGTTTATCTTATCAAGTCCTGCCTTGTTCCATGCAAAGGGTTTTTTCCTCGCGAGTAAGCGGCTCAGCAGTAATCGTGTAGGCTGGGACAGAACAATATGATCACATGTCAGGCACTTAGTAACTGACCCAAATTTATGGCCATTTGCAATATTCTGCAGTCATGTGACTTTATTTATGACATGGCCTCCAGCAAGCATAAAGGTTACTTTATGACTGCAGTAGTTGCGTAACAACCACTGCAAAAGATCGTATAAAAGATCCAGTCACCTGCTTTACTGCCATCATGACTTACAACTACAATGGATAGGCTCCATTTCTGACATTGAGTCAAGAACTATCAGTAATTCTTGCCTTGAAGGAGGCAGTAGGTTCTCTGACTGTCATCAAGAACAACTTTTATCAAGTCTCCAACCTTCCCTTTTTAGGGATGGTTATTTTGAGAAAGGTAGGTGCTCCCCTTAAAAAGGTATTGGAGGAAGCAGGTTACCTCAACCATTTTTAGTTGGGTTTCAGGCTGGGTTATGAGACAGCATTGTTTTCACTTATGGATGATCGTTTGAGGGCTCAGGATGGGGATGCTGCATCTATTCTGGCCTTCTTGGATCACTTGGAAGCTTTCAGTAATATTGACTATGGTATTCTGAACAAACTTAGTGGGTTGGGACTGCAAACACTCTTTTACAATGATTTTTCTCCTTTCTCTGTGGTCAGTTTCAGTCAGTGTCGATGAAGTGGGAGAGGTACAAGTCAGTCCTTATATATAGTGCCTCAGGGCTCAATATTCTCATCCCTCCTGTTTAATATCTACTTGAAGCTAGATCCCTCCTATTTAACATCTACATGAAACTCAGTTGTGCATCTCCACCTCAGTCCAAACAAATTATTCAGGTGCCTACTCAGTGCCTTAAGGCTGGGAAAGTCTGGGTGTAAAGGAGTCAACTATGATTCAACACTAGCAAGGTAGGGTTGCTCTGAGTTTTCCCCTGGAACTGGAGAATTGCAATATTTAACTCTTGATGGAGTAGCCTTCCCCCGGGAAGAGTTGGTGTGAAATTTGAGGGTCGTCTTGGACTGATGGCTCCTGTTCAAAGATGAAGTGTCAGCTGTGGCTAGGATGGTTTTGTGTATATTCATCTTGTCTGCCAGTTGTACTCATAAGTGGACTGGGAGGCTCTGCACATGGTCACTTAATGCCTTAGTCAGTTACCAATTGGACTACTGCAATGCTCTCTACATTTAGCTGCCCTTGAAGATTATTCAAAACTTTCAACTGGTTGAGAATGAAATGGCTAACAGAGTTCAGGGCATCGTGCAGTTTGTCCATATTACACTGGTGATTTGCAAACTGCTGTAGCTCCCCATTTTCTTCCAGGTGTAATTCAAGGTATTGGTTATCACCTTTGAAGACTTATAAAGTATGGGCCCAGTTTACTTACAGTACTGTCTCTCACTGAGGGTGTCATCAAATTCCTGTCATCAAATATAGGGTGAGCACCCTCTCTGTTACATGATGTCATCTGGCAGGAGCTTGGAGGCTGGACTTCTCTGTAGCAGCTGCTGCCCTATGAAACAGCCTCCCTGACATCTAGAAGTCCCCTATTGTCTTAGACTTCTGGAATGCTGAAGACCATTAAGACCTGGCTCTTCACCCAGGCATTGGGCTAGGATGGGAACTGAGTCCAGTTCATATATATTTGGGGTAAGAGTGTTCTGGTGACTTAGTTGTGCATGATGCTTTTAATTTTGTTATTTTTTGTTACTTTTATATGTTGCGAGCTGCCCAGAGTTATTCTATATCTTGAGCTAGTGTCTGGCATAATTACAATCTATCCTATGTTGTGCCACAAAGCCCCACTCTACCTGCATTTCCATTTTTGTTCACCTTACTGAATAAATTCTATCATAGAAGACATAAAATCTTAATAATGTAGGGTCAGAAATAGTTCAATTCTGAGTTAACAGGCTCAATGTTATAAAATTTAGCAAGATGCCCTGTATAACAGTGTTGTTCAAAAATTCTTTTATACCAAAGGATTTCCATGGTGATATGTGCTGTTTTATAAACTTATATAAGACTTGCATTTCCAAGAATACAAAAAATTAAGATTATAGTGGAGAATATTTATAATTTATTCTCACATGTTTTTTGTTTTCTAGGCAAATACAATCACATGTTTTTTTTAAAAAAAATCTTTTTCAGGTAGATAAGTCAATTTTTTAATTGCATTTTTTCACAATACCTAAATTTTTTGCAGTCTGTATTTACTTGAAGGTTTTTAACAGTAAAGAAATATAACTATTAGCTTCCTAGCTATTAGAGAAAAGTGAGAAATACTAGAATTTATTGCAATGTGGAATACTTGATTGGCAATATTGGTTATATAGGATGGTAGGCACTGAAAAAAAATAAAAGCTTTGGATGTGTTTAGCATATTGATGAATTCCACTCTAATAAATCATCTACACAGAGTTCATTCATGTGTAAATTTGAATGAAATCTAACCCTTAATTTATTACACATGACTAATCATGTTCTGATACAGAACAAACATCATTTATCAGTACCTCATATTTCCATACTTTTGTTCTGGTGATCTTCTCTACAGTCTACTAGATAAAGTTGTTTTAAAGGTCAGTGAATTTCTTAGTGTAACTTGATTCAGGTATCTGCAACATCAGCCCCATCTTTTACAACTGCTTATTCACTGAGGATTGTCCTTGCTGTTATTGCCTCTTTTTGGACAAATTGATTTTCATAGAGATCCAGGATTCAATCTTTAATATATTTATACATCAATTGTATTATTCTACATTTGATGGCATTCTTCTCTGTACTTCTATCTTGAAGAATATATCTTTAAGGGCAGGTACAATAATTACAATCTGTTGACAAAAATCTGACACAAAGACAAAAGGAATTAAACATACATAAAGAATGAGTTATTGCCTTATCCACATCTGCCAGCATTCTCAGGCCCAATATCTTCAATTCTCATTCTAGAGAGCAACATTTTTTTTTTATCACACTTTAGATACAGATTTATTCTCAGCGATTTCTTTTTCACAGACTTGGTCCTGACCTCTGATTTCTCCATCCGTTGCTCCACATTCACCATGTGCCTGTCTAGTTTCCCAACTTTTGATGAGAGGTTCTCTACCTTGCCTTCCAGTGAGAAAAATGTGTCTTCCATTGCCCCTGAATTACATGAAGTGACTTCATCAGCTTAAGGGGGGATCTGCTGTGCTGCACTGTGGAGGAGCCCATCGAAGTCATGAAGATAGACAAGATGATGACATCATCTAATGCCAGGGCAGAGAAACAGATGGACTAAGGACATTGTTCTTGTTGTTCAGGGCATAACTTGCTCTAATTTGCACTTGCAGATATGTTGGACAACTTGAATGACACTGCCATCCGAATGATAGTGATGAACTATCAAAGATAGCAGCTTCTCCGTGTTCTGTCTCCCACTTTTCTCATCCACTACATTCTTTATCTTGAGTATCGTTTGTGAAAATAAGTGCACCATAAATTTCACATTCAAGTCATTCTGTAACTTGTTAGCAACCTTCAGAAGTACTGAAGAGGAGAAAACATAACTGTTCATGGTGTGTGTTTATATGTAAATTAATCCAAATTACCATATTTTTTGTTCTAAAAAAATATTAGAATGCTAGTATAGGACTTCCTTTGTACTCTACATGAGGCAAGAAGGGGGGAAGAATGTTTGCATCCATTACATTTTTCTAGCAAGAAGTAATTATAAGTGTGCATGCTTCTCACAATATTTACCTAATATTTACCTTTATAAGAATAGAAACTACACTTGCTTTTGCATACTATAGCTCTGGACTCTTCCATTTTATTCATACTTGGTATGCAGTTCATTGCAAGAGCCAATTTTCTCCATAATTGTGCCTAATTTGGGCAGAATATAACAGCAAAAAGGATGTTTAATGGCTTTATGAAATATCTATATTTGGGAGAAATAATGACTAAGATATAAATAATACTATTAAAGGAAAACATTAAAACATTCTGACTTACTAGTATGCTTAAGTGGATGTGAATTACCTATGAAACTGCCATGTTTTTGTGATTCTATTTTAATAACATACTAGACATATTTCCATTTTCATTAAAAACTTTTTAAAAAGCCCTTTGGATTAATATATGTATCATTTTTAAAGAATATTTTTAATTCAAAAGGAAAAAGAGTTTTTCTCATTTCAGGAAGAAAGTTTGTTATACAATATTTGTTATAATGACACAATCCTTTACATACCTGTTTAGAAGTAGTTAAATGTTGTGAAACTTACACCAAATTTGTAAAATACTGCAGATTAATTCATATAACCAGACTTAAAATGTGTAGATTTATAAACACTTCCTTCTTAACAATAACTAAGATAGTAACAATTTGAGCCCTGCCACAGTAAAACAATTGTTAGAAATTAAAGATGAAGCATGGTTAGAATACAGTATTGCAGGCTAATTCTGCTGACTGCCAGCAGGTCGATTCTCACAGGCTCAAGGTTGACTCAGCCTTCCATCCTTCTGAGGTCGGTAAAATGAGGACCCAGGTTGTTGGGGGCAGCATGCTGACTTTGTAAACTGCTTAGAGAAAGCTGTAAAGCACTGTGAAGCGGTATATAAGTCTAATTGGTATTGCTATTACTGGCCACAGAGTTAATTGACAGAATTTTGCTTGGATGGAGTCAGCAGCAGCATGCAAAGGATTTCATATGCCTGGAATTCTCCTAAGTAATAAATAGATTTGTCTAATAGTATTTGCAAAGGCATTTGCTTTAAAGCATATCTTTTGAATTTCCTACAGTGAGACATACTAAGCTGTGCAAATACAGTACATTAAATATGAACACTGGTATCAAAAACTATCCAACTGATCTGCATTCTGCAATGTATATTTTATTAGGTATTGGTTTGTTATATAGCCTGTACATTTATTTGATTTGTTAATGGGAAGGGAGGGAGGGAGGAAGGAAGGAAGGAAGGAGTAGTTTTAAAGTACATTAAGATTATATCTTGTTGCATATTTCTACATATGCAGAATAGTTTTCTTAATTAACTTTTTATAATTACTGTAACTCAAATTCAATTTTAAAACAAAGAATGACTTAATAACATTATTTTCAAATAGAAATTGATGATGCTGACTCAACAGATGATGATAATCAAGATTCTGCTGAATTGAATAAAAGTGATTTTGATATTTCTGTGTCATCAATGGCAGAAATTGCATCTTGCAGTTATGAAGCCAGGTAAGAGAAAATTATTTCTTATCAGTTGGAGGTTGCAGAATAGTCTTTCTCTTTAAATAGATAAAGCATATTTGTTTAGTTTGCTGTTTATTAAAGCATTTTTTAAATATTCCGACACATTTGTAGGCAGATCTGAGCTTTTGCTGTGCAAGAATCAGTGGGAATATATCACTTGTGAGCTGAAATATATACTTACCACTATATTATGCAACATAAATAATTGAATTAAAAAATGGAATGAAATAGTATCTTAACAACTTAATAAGCTTCATGTAAGATAATTATTTCATTTTCATTAATTGATGATTTTTGAACCGCTACGGAATTATTTTTTATTTAGGCAAGCTGGTATAAAGAATGGAATGTTTTTTGGACAAGCAAAACAGTTGTGCCCAAATCTTCAAGCTGTTTCCTATGACTTTCATGCATACAAAGAAGTTGCACAAACTATGTATGAAACATTGGCAAGGTAAATGTTTCATATTATACAAGTTGTTAAAATATTTATTTTAGACAAAGAATAACTACCCAAAAACTTCTATTATGGAATTCTACTGATTGTTTTGTAATGTAATTTGATAAAATATTATGTGCTATTTATTTTATTATTGTACTTATGAATTTATTAAGCATCTCTTCAGCAATATACAAATATCCCATATTTTTCTACTATTGTTTTTTTTTTCTATAGCCTCGTTCCACAAAGGCCACTCAAGCATTTCTGAATAACAGCTATTCCAAGATCAGATTACTTTTTAATCTCAACAAAATATAAATTATATTACAAATGATATTATTTTTAATCACAAATCAAATTAACATAGTTATTTTAAGCCAGCTTCGTTAAAGCCCAGCTCCATTATTCTACTTTCCAACCTGGGATTTTACTGATGTCTGATTAAATATAATCAGATGTAAATATGTGAAACTTACATAAATAAAAAATAGTTGAAACAATTATACTGCTCAGGTTCAGGTTTTATATTTCACTTATAAAAAGAAGTATGTAATATGGCTACTGCCACTTCACAGTACAGTGTCTCATATAGCTAGATGGGCAGCAAATAAATTTAATAAGTAGGTATCTATATTTTAAAATCTTTCCAGCTTATATAGTTTTAATAGATCATCTGTTTTAAAATATTTGAAAACTTGACAACTCAAAGTTGTTGTCAATAGCTAATTAATTTGAAAAACAAGATAGTCCTTGCTCTCTTGCTTCCAATACAAATAACACCAAAAAAAAAAAAAAGGAATGGAAAAGGAGGAACAAAAAACTCAGGTACTACTTGGAAAGTAGCCTGGGGAATTGAGAGAGAAAACAGTTGTTAGAAAAGAAGATAGTATTAGGCATATATTTTTCTGGTACACATTATCTTGTGTCTAAAATATCTAAAAGTATTTATTTTTTTCAAAAATGGGAAAACTATATGTTGGGGTTTGACTGTAAAATCAATATTTAATACTAGTAAATATGCGTAATTTTGAATAACTTAATTTTGTTCCTATTATTTCTCTTTAATTCTTTGACTTTGTTGATAGCTATACTCATAACATTGAAGCTGTCAGTTGTGATGAAGCACTAGTAGATACCACTGAAATTCTTGCAGATACTGGGTTGACATCAGAGGAGCTAGCAAATGTTATTCGTGCAGAAATAAAAAACAAGACCAAATGTCCTGCTTCAATTGGAATAGGTTAGTATATTGCTTAGAAATATTTATTTATAAGTAAAGTAGATTATTAAGTAAAAGCAATGTTTTATTTCCATAAAGTATATGCATTAATCACAGTATTAAAATAATTTTATGACTAGATATTAGAAATATGTCTAGTTAATTTTTCTTGTTTTCTCTTTTCTTCATTTATATAAGATAATAAATACAGTAGAAGCTAAATATATACTGCCTTAGAGGCTTTTATATATTACCAAGTGCCTTCTTTCTTAATATTTTTCACATATAAAGGGACACAGTGGAAATACTTGTAATATTTGTGGCATCTGACATTCATATATTTAGCTTAACAAGACTGTATATTGTATGTCCATGAGTAAGGTCAGTTAAAATGTACATGTGACCTTTAATCACATTCAGTTAAATACATCATACTCCAAACAACAGAGTTCCATTTCCTAATCCTTGCAAAGCATTTTGGGATCAGCCATGGAATTATCTTCACTTCTGACTCTTATACCCATGTTTCCCCAAAAGTAAGACCAGGTCTTATTATTATTTGGACCAAAAGACCCATTAGGGCTTATTTTCGGGGGATATCTTATTTTGCAGCCGCCCGCCCACTCCATCCCACCATCTGCTTGCCTGCGGCCGCAATGGCTTACAGAGCTTCCCAGGGCAGATGCTCGAGAGGCGAGGACAGTGGCAGCGGAACATGCTTTCAGGCAAGAACAGTGTGGATAGGTAAGGGAAGCCGAAGGACCAGGCAGCGTAAGCCTCCCCTGCTGCCTCCCTCCGCCTGCCACACTCTTTCCTTTTGCAAGCAGACGAAGCTTCCAGTCTCCCGTCAGTTCTCCGGGTGAAAAGTATTTAGGCACCTATGGGGCACATGGAAACGGAGCAAATCACCATAGGCATGCCCCATAGGCGTCCAAACACTTTTTGCCTAGACAGAGAAATGTCAGAGACTGGAAACTTCATCTGCTTGCAAATAATGCGCTTGGGAACGGAATGAATCGCTCTGTTTCCAAGCTCCCCTTAGGCGCCCAAACACTCCTTCTTCTGCGCAGCAATTACTGATCCACACTCTCTCACCACCCTGCATCGCCGTGGAGAGGAAGGCCAGGCTCCCCTTCACCAATGGTTCTGCAAAGCCCTTGAGGTTTTGCGTGGAGGAGTGGATCCGCTTCCCGCAGGGCCGGCCTATGGTGGCACATGCCAAGGGGGCTGGACTCTCAATACCGGTACGATGAGTTTCTTACAAAAATCATAGCTATTGTATCCTCAGCTGATCAGGAGGAAAACGTGTCTGCTCTGGATTTTAAGGCAGAAAAGCGAAGGGGGGGCAATTTCAAAGGCCCTGGAGAAAAAGAGCAAAGTTGCTGTCCAAAGCGGGTGCCGAGACGATCCACTGCTCCATGCAAAACCTTAAGAGCTTTGCAGAACCATCGGGGAAGGGGACCCTAGCCTTCCTCGTCCAGCTCCAGCTGGCATAGTTTTCCGAGAGCTCAGCATCCTTCCATACGAAGGAGGAACACAATGCCAGGAGGAGAAGCGGCAGAAAACAGGGCTGCCATTTCCAGAACGGAGAAGGGAGATGCGGGGCGATGCAGGGCAGTAAGAAAGTGTGGGCCAGCAATCGCTGTGGGAAGGAAGGAAGGAAGGAAGGAAGGCTAAATTAAAAACACCGCGAGAGGTGAAGGAAACTACTGTAAGCTGCCTTTGTTCCTTTCTCCCTTTCTCCCTTTCCTGGCTGGGAAGGAGGTAGCCCACACAGTCTCCTGCTTCGTGCCAGCGGGTGCGACCTGGTGACCGAGGCTACCTCAGGGCCACTTGAGAAGTTTTATTCCTGTTTCTTGGTTTCATCCACCACCCTGCAGCAGTTTTCCGCCTCTGCTTCTCCCTCAGGCGGCTCACTCCACCCCCACCCCCCATTACTTTTAGCATTCAGGGAAGCCCGTGCCTTTACGTGTCCTTAAGTCGCTCTTTGGGCTCTATCCTAACCTCCGGAGACCATTTGTCTGCCATAAAAACTTAGGTCAGCCCCACAGCAAAAGCCACCCCCAAGTTCTCCGTTCTCTCCAGTGCTGGCGATGGAGGACTGGCGGAGGGATACAAGGGTCACAGCGCAAGCCACCGGAGAGTTGGCGGAGAAGGAGGAGGCTGCTGGTGGGCAGGTGATCTGCAGGGTGAAGCAGGGGGGGCGAAACCAAAGAAAGCCCCTCCAGCAACAGATGTAGCTGTTGTGCAGCGGTGGTGGAGCCTTTTGCTGTCACTCCCCCCAGCTCAGAAACGGCAGAGGGGGACCGGGTAAGGCGACTGAGCCTCCCCCACCTGTCCTCCATAGCATGGCAGTCTGGCTCAGGAGAGGACTGAACAAGAAGAGGCAGGTGGGCAGCCAGGTCATTGAATGGATAGGGGGAGGTCATCGAGCGGGGAGTGGCCTAGCTACGGGGCCCTGGGGTGCATGGGGCAGCTCCACCCCACCACTTGCCTCACTTCACCTTGCGGCGGCATCGGTGCAACGTGCTCTCTCCTGTCCCATTGTGGCAGCGAGCAACCAGATGGTGGGACGGAGTGGGCGGGCTCTTAACGAGGACTTATTTTGGGGGTAGGGCTTATATTAGGTGCATATATAAAAATCAGGCTAGGGCTTATTTTTGGGATAAGTCTTATTTTGGGGAAAACACAGTACTAAGCAGAAAAGACTTAGGGAACATCATGAACAAATTAATGCTCAGTCCAGCCAACAATGAGTAAGTTATCATTTAGTCAGTGCCTTGCAGCAACTACAGCAACAAAAATATTCTTGCCATGTTCCCAACTGAAAGGAAATAAACTGTGACACCCTGCCCCACATGCTTTCAGATAAATACTCCTGTGTGTTTATCAGGCCATTTGTCTTGCAAAAAATCCAAAATGTTGATCTGAGGAGAAAGTTCCAGTTGTTATGGTTCCATTATTCCAACACTTAGGTAGGTCAAGATTAGTGCAAGTTCAATAATGAGATATTCATTTTAGTGCAAATTGTAAATGAATACCAGCTTGTGTTTAATACGACCCTAAATTCAATTAATATGAGGCTAGCTAAGATGTGGATAAATCACTCTAAACTTCCAGCATATATATGAAGATTTCAAAAAAGAGAAAACAATTCAGTCTATGCTGCTAAAATATTTTGAGAGATAATAAAAATGTTTTTATCAGTGTAAAATTGTTGGAATGATTATCAGTAGGAATGATTGTTGGAACTGAAATAACTAATTCTATATAAAATGATAATAATCATGGTGGACCTGAACTATAATTCTACTTATGCTGATGAATAAAGCTGTCTTCCTTAATCTCCATGTGGCTTATGACTGGGAATTACATTATAAAGTATCCTTCCTTTCTTCTTGTGTAATAGAGTAAAAATATTAAATCTTCCAAATGGTGAAATACTGCTTAAAAGCAATATTGAACTTTTATAGGTTCAAATATTTTACTGGCCAGACTGGCAACTCGCCAAGCAAAACCTGATGGGCAGTATCATTTAAAGCCTGAAGAAGTAGATGATTTTATCAGGAGCCAGCTAATTATACATCTTCCAGGTAGTTTTTTTCCTACTATATTCCTTCTTAGTTTTCTTCAGAAGTATTTATCACAGTTACTTTAGCTCTACTTTACAAAGTAATGGGTTATTAACAAATCAAAGGGGCTATTTTCTTTATAGTGAAGATAAAGCAACTTATATAGATAGCATTATCCAAATTTTGAATAGCATTCACCTCTCACTCGAAAGGTTGAGAGTTCAAACCTAGATAGCAGCAAATGTTTCTTTCCTAGGGCGCAAAGAAAAAATATCTGCTGCGAACTCCACATAGGCGTCAGGAAGGGCATCCAGCCAGTAAACACTCAGCTCCATCAATTGCCCTCACTTTTCCTTGAATTAAGATATTACAGAATTGTAAAAAGGGATGGTTTTTTTATTCAAACTTTGAATAGCAATCTGATAAATTGCATGGCATAAATTTTGCATCCTGAAATTATGTTAATCCTGTGTATTTTTAATAAATATTCAAAACATCAAAATAATAGTATTCTGCCAAAAGAAGTTGACAAAAATACACATTTAATTGATTATGTGCCATCAAGTCATATTTAACTTCTACCAACCACATGTATAGATTTTTCTCTGGCAATCTATCCCTAACCTTTTCTTTTAAATCACCCAAGATTGCATTCATTGCTACTTTCCTGCAGGTGGTCCTCTTTTTCCTTTTTCCTTTCTCCTTTCTCAGCATTAGATATTTTTTTGCAGTGTTGGTTCTCTGCATAACATGTCCAAAATAGGATAATTTGAGCCTGGCATATGGCCAGTTATAAAAGTGATTTAGTTAATAGTTTATTCCTATTGTGAAGTGTAACAATGATTGTTAAATGAATTAATTTCTCTGGTGTAGAGTTCTAATACAAAGATATATTTTTATTTTGGGGTTCAGGAGTTGGAAGAACAATGGAATCTAAGCTATCATCTATGGGGCTAAAAACTTGTGGAGATCTACAGTGTATCACAATGTCAAAGCTTCAGAAAGAGTTTGGACCAAAAACTGGACAAATGCTGTATAGATTCTGCCGTGGTTTGGATGATAGGCCAATTCAGAGAGAGAAAATAAGAAAATCTGTTTCAGCTGAGATCAATTATGGTATAAGATTTTCGCAGGTAAAAAAACTAAATCAAATTTAAGTGAAACAATCGTTTCCAAATGGTCCATAAGATCGCATGTTACTGGGCTGTAATTTCTTTGTTCTAATTCCTTATTAATACTAAAATGTGCTTTTATATGAATGAGTGATAACATGGATGAACTTTAGGTAATATGGCCTTCCAAATGCTATAGAATTTGCTAAGCATTCATTATAAGCTTTTTTAATTAGAACTCAGTAGAACAGTTCCTATGCATTTCTGCCCATTAGAATAGCATAGCGTAGCGTAGCATAGCAATAGGAAGAATGGAATGGAAGAGTAGAATAGAATAGAATAGAATAGAATAGAATAGAATAGAGCACACAAGGAATTTGTCTCCGCTGCATAACCTCCCAGTGTTCATACAAACAACAAAGTAATATAATCATAACAGAAGGTAATAGGAAAGATGAAAAGGATAATAGTAATATAGCCTACTACATGGGTAAATATCCTTAGACATAAGACTGTGCTATGAGAATTAGCTGTTCAGCAGAGTGATGGCATGAGGGGGAAAAACTGTCTCTAGTTTCTTTGGCATGCAATGTCTTGTAGCGGCGTCCCAAGGGGAAAAGTTGAACCAGTTTATGTCCAGGATGTGAGGGGTCTGTACATATTTCTTCAGCCTTCTTTCTGGTTCATGCAATATGCAGGTCCTTAAAGGAAGGAAGGCTAGTTGCAGGGTTTATTTCTGCAGTCCTAACTATCTATTGAAGTCTGTACTTGTCCTGTTTGGTTGCTGTAGCAAATCAGACAGTTAAAAATATTTAAACTAGTTAAAACCAGACATTAAAACCACTGAATGATCGTTGAAGGATTTACACTCAGATATGTGAATATATAGGATTGTGGCCTAATAATAGAAAGTCTTCTGAGAAAAACGGCAACAATTATTGGCCCTCTTTGTAATTTATTACCATGGAAGAATGCACTCATAGCCTATGTTCTCATGATTTATATGTTTACTCTGTAGTGTTCAAATCTTCAAGATAAAAAGCATGAAAATTAATTGCCAATACAATAATTAAACTAACTCAAGATTAGCTTTGTAAATTTATATATGACTCACAGATTATGTGGAGTAATGTCAATATATTATTTATATTTAAAATAAAAATAATTTTGTAATGTGAAGAATATGAAAACAAAACTTGATCAAATATACAGTGGCACCATTTTCCAGTAATTCAAAATGTATTATTTGTTTCCGATTCAAAAACTATTTGTAGACATTTCTACCATGCAGCGTTATTTTTTTTGGGAATGTATAGACCATGAGAGCTAGTGCTGTGTGATAAGAATATGGTAGATCCTATAAATACTTCATATCCTGTATCCGTCTCATAGTCAAAAATGTATGTCGACATTTTAATTCAAAAAAAGTAAATGCCCTGCATCCTGTTTATGTTCATTTATTTTATATAAAGATGCTGGAAGTGATATATACAAAGTATATTAAAAACTTAAAACAAGTAATGTAAATGCTAAATAATATATTTATGAGCTATGGCTAATAGCTATTATGGTTATTCAGTTCAATAGAAATCTGTAGAACAGGTTTATAAAATGTTTCGTTTCCCAAATAAATAGTTAATTTCATTTCATTGGAACATGACATGAAATTTCTCACTGTGCCAAAGCTCTGTTTTGAGTAAAAAAATGGGTTGTTTTGAACATTTTGGAACCATTCTGAGCTCAAAGTAGCATTACAGCTGTGTTTTCAAGATTGAAATGCTTTGAAATTGCTCAAAACAGTTTGCTTTGAGTTCCGAAAAGGGGTTTCATATTTAGGAGGGAACATTCTGTAAAATTTCACACTTGCATTTTTTTTTATACCTATTGTCAGTTGTTAAATGGCATTTAATGTTTATTTTGCTGGCATCCAGTAGTACAGTAATGAAGATCAGTTTTGATTTGATTACATCTTTTAACCTGTGTAAAATCCATTTCCCTATTTCAAGGCAAAAGAAGCAGAAGCTTTCCTTCTGAGTCTTTCAGAAGAGATCCAGCGAAGGTTGGAAGCAGTTGGTATGAAAGGAAGACGACTAACTCTCAAAGTCATGATCAGGAAAGCTGGAGCCCCAGTAGAACCTGCAAAATTTGGAGGGCATGGAATTTGTGACAGTGTTGCCAGGTAAATAGTTTGGTACATAAATTTGCACACTAATAATAAACACAATATCTCTGTTTTTCTCTGGCTTTGAGTCAGCTTTGCCTTTGCCTTTTTCCTAAGACAGAGAGAGAGTGATTGTCCCAAGATCATTCTGTACATTTGATATTTAAGGCATAACTAGAACTCTCAGTTTCTAGCCTAGTGCCTTTAATCATTGTACACTGGCTTTTAATTCATTAGACTTCCTTTTTTAAAAAAAAAAATTTCTTTTTAAGTCCTTTAATACCTCCTTGTAACATTGCATTTTTATATTGTGATTTTAATGCATTATAAGCTATCCTGGGAAAACTCTGTTTTCAAGGGTGGCATAAGTTTTTAAAATAAAAATTGTATAAACATTCAAATTTGTTTCTATACTCTTTCACATGTCCATACATCTTATAAAACATTACTGTTAAAATACAAATAGTTCTTGACTTACGATCACAATTGAGCCCAAACTTTTTGTTGCTAAGTGAGACAGCTATTAAGTGAGTTTTGCCCCATTTTACAACTTTCTTGCCACAGTGGTTAAGTGAATCCCTGCAGTTGTAACACGGTTGTTAAGTGAATCTGGCTTCCCCATTGACTTTGCTTGTCAGAAGGTTCCAAAAGGATCACATGACCCCAGGACAATGCAATGCTCATAAATATGAGTTAGTTGCCAAGTGCCCAAATTTTAATCATGTGACCCTGGGGATGCTGCAATAGTGGTAAGTGTGAAAAATGATTATAAGTCACTATTTTCACTGCTGTTATAACTGAATGATCACTAAATGAACTGTTGTAAGTCGAAGACTACCTGTATTGCAATAAGTATTTAAGGAAAATATTTATATTGTTTTGGTGCTATTTTTCTATTGTTAAAAATTAGTAGTAAAATATCTGTTGTTTTTAGAATGGTAAAGTAGTAGATTATGTCACACAATTTATTCATAACATTAATTGGACCTCATTATGTGTGATAACTTAACTGGGGACTTAATAAAGCTACTAGTTTGATTCTTGTCTGCCAGAATATAGGGACAAGCTAGAGAAAATACACCATTCTTATCTGACAAAATGTGCAGGGAGCAAATAAGAACAAAGGCTGAACTTAATTGCAGAAATTAAACAAGTAAGCCAATGATAGATTTTGAAATGCAATATTTGGGTGTTTTTTTAGCTCCCACCTAAATTAAAATGATAATAGCTGTATTCCCATAGAATAGCAAGCCTGTATTATCAGTAGTGGGCTAATAAACAGAGCCCATTCCCTCAATAGTAGCTTTTTCTGCTGACATAAATAATTTTTATAGGTGGTCATATTAATCTAGCAAGTTTTTTACACTTAAGGTCTTGGTTTTCCGCCTTCTTTAAAAACTAGATTCATAAACTAAAAGTTTACAGTCCTAGCTTGTAAAAGAAATAACATGACAGCATTGATCAGCAATGCTAATCATTGAAAGCAACATGTTAATCAAATCATTTTTATCATATGCATGCTCATATTAGAAAAGGATAGGAGAAAGAATCGAGTATCAGGAAATGAGTAGCTAAGTAGCTAAGTGCATTGTAATGATAGTCACTCATGGTTAAATCAAGATTTCCTAGATATTTTAAGATATTTTTTTTAAATGTCCTTTTTTAGCATTAATTAAGAGTTTATTTTGAGTTGTGGAAAAATATAACGTAATAATATACCACATAATGATCAAAATAGTACGGCACAAAATAGTGTTAAGAAATCTGGAGAGAGAAAGAGGAGAACATTCAATATATTACTTGCATAATGGTTACTTTTTCTAAGGAAAAGCAGCTTTGGGGCAGTGTTCAGCAAGTAATCAGTTATGTATGTTCAGCAAGTAATCAGTTAAGTGGTTTTCCTTGCCTGCTCCATTTTTACAAGCAAAAGAATAGATAAGGCAAATAGTGCATATACCTTAGAAAAGTCTACTAAATTTAAGTAGGGGATTTTTGGCACATGATGAAATATAGATAGCTGATAGATGAGAGAGAAATGATATAGATAGATAGATAGATAGATAGATAGATAGATAGATAGATAGATAGATAGATAGATAGATAGATAGATAGATAGATAGATAGATGATCGATAGATTACATTCTATATATATTACGATTGAAATCACTGGATCCAGCACTCATGCTTGATTTTCTCTTCTACAAAATTATCTACTGGCATTGCTTTATATATATATAAATATTGAATGTAATTCCATATGTTCATATCTAGTTTGTATAACTGATTGGAATTTGTAAAACAATTGAAATTAAGATCAGAAAAACAGTCTAGAAGCCTTTCTAGTTCTTTTTTCTATATTGGCAACATAGTTTTCTACCACAATCATGGAAACAAAATATGACAGCAATAGTACTTGGCAATTTTGGAAATAATGAGTATATTCAAATATGTGCTTCTTCTGATCCTAGTGATGACATGTACTCAATCTAATCAGTAGCCATTGTAATGTATGTATTTGTAGGACTGTGACTCTCAACCATGCAACAGATAATGCCAGAGTGATTGGGAAAGAAATAATAAATATGTTTCACACAATGAAGTTGAATATTTCTGATATGAGAGGGGTAAGTTTTTAAATCACTGCAATTTCAGCACACATGCTTGACTTTTCTCTTCTACAAAATTATTTACTGGTATTGCTTTATTGTTCTAAATATGAGTGGATATGTGATAAATATTTTATTTCTTCCAATGTGATAAATCCTATTACACGTGAAATATTGCAGTTTTACATTTGGACTAACTAGCCAGTCATTATTTAAAATGGTAAACACCAATCTGAGAAATAAGAATATGAAAAGGAGCATTGGCTAGAGTTAGGAAACTTTGGAAACTCTTGGATTAAACAGATTGTAAGATCTTTAATCACTCTTAGTTAATCAGCTAACTGGTTCAAGTATGTTTCATCCAATAATTATAGATTCTTATTACTGAACAAATCTTGTACATTTAATTTCACTATGACCTCTCCTTTTATTATTCTCATAAACATCCATACAGCGGGCTTTTTTTTCACTCAGTGGGGTATGTCCATGCGTGTGTGTTTGAAAGGTATAGATTTATGAAAAGGTATTCCAAAAATAATTTATTAATGTTAAATATCTTTAGAAGACAATAGTTTTTGCTGCAGCAGACTATAAAAGAAGCTATCCCCCAAAATTTACCCAGGTATCTTGTTTCCTAGGTTGGAATTCAAGTGCATCAGCTAGTTCCAGTTAATAAAACAATTTCCATGTCTTCCTCTAACACTTCATTACCTTCTGGGTTCTTGCCTGGCGGAGCTGATTCAATTATTGATTTTTTGCAAGTTCCAAAAGTTGTGAAGAAGTCCAAGAATAAAGAAGAAGAACGCAAGGAAGGTTGGAAAATAAATAACATTTTGCTTGTGGGTTTTTTTAAAGATAGCTTTTAAAATAAATTGTTATTCTTAGAAAACAGAGTTCCTTCTTAAAAAGTATGTTACATTAATAGTTTTACCTTTTGCTGGTAAAGTTAGTTGAGTTACTATACATGTGTGGTTTTAGCTTGGTATTCTGCAGTGATTGAAAATGTTGCCTTTTCTTTTCATTGATAGTGTTTTTGGCTGCTGTGGATGTTGAAATATCTTCTACATCAAAAGCATGCACAGAGTTACCATCACAAGCAACTGAACTCCATCACATTACCAGCAAATCTGAGCCTAATACCAGTTTGAATGGCTTATATCCACCAATCAGTATAAAATCTAGGCTTAATTTAAGTATTGAAGTGCCATCAGCTTCCCAGGTAAAAATTCGTTTTATGTGGATAATATAAAAATAATTTTATGCCCCTTTCTTAATAAAGGATGCATAAGATGAATAGTTTGTGGCCGTTTATACTTAATGCTTCTTAGTACTCCAGTGCATGTGTTTTTCCTGGGTTTGGTTTGAAAAATAATTGGTTTAATTGAATGGGAGAGAAAATGGTCTGAACTCCCTGGATGTCATGGCGGCATCTGAGCTACCCAAGCTTCATGAGCCTGACATTAGCACTTGGGGGGGAGGGAGATTGGAAGGTAAGTATGGGGGAGGGATGGCAGCCCGGCTGAGCCTTGTGAAAAGCCAGCCAAGGTCAACTAACGATATGCAGAGCTGGGAACTGAGCACCTGATTGGATATTTGCAGATGGGGGGCAGGGAGAGGGAACTTTACTTTTGTGTTGTTTTCATGGGAAAACCTCAGATTCAGCTTATGCTATTTCTGTATCCATTTCAACTTCAGTAAAGTATGCTCTTGGCAAAACAAATGGCCAAGAATTTTTCTTTGCTAGATAACTGTGTGGGACCGTTGACATTGGACAATAAGGAAAGAGCATTGCCACTCTCTTCCATCTGTTAGTCTATTGACTGAATTATTTCAGTTTTAGGCCATTTCTCTTTATATTTCAATTACTTATGAAAGACTTCAGGATTTATTTTCTTGTAATATATTTTATTGATTTTTTAAAAAACATAAATCACTTAATTGGTGAACAGTGTGTTGTCTGGGTTTACATTTATAAAGCAAT
>NW_015386095.1:1487646-1496468 GCF_001527695.2 Protobothrops mucrosquamatus | reverse complement strand
AGAGCATTGCCACTCTCTTCCATCTGTTAGTCTATTGACTGAATTATTTCAGTTTTAGGCCATTTCTCTTTATATTTCAATTACTTATGAAAGACTTCAGGATTTATTTTCTTGTAATATATTTTATTGATTTTTTAAAAAACATAAATCACTTAATTGGTGAACAGTGTGTTGTCTGGGTTTACATTTATAAAGCAATCACTAACAATTGATTTTCATAATCCACATAATAGTTTTAGTTGATTTCCTCTTTTCCCACAAAATCCTCTTTTGCAAAACATTGAGTTAATACAATTCTTGTTTCGATAGATAACAATTAAATATATATTTTTCCCAATATTCCTAAAAATAATAATCTCATCAATATAATATTTCTTTTCTATCCGAACATTCTGGTTGCCTTATCATAGATCCTATTACAGTCCTTATTTTAATTTTTTCTCCCACCAAATTCTAGGTATTCTTATCGGTTAAGATTTTCTCAAAAATTAATTACATTTAAAAATTTGACTCTATTTTTTTCCATATGAACCATCTCACACTTTTACATTTCCTAAGGGATAGATAAAACAGTGAAAAAAAAGAAAGAGCAAGAGTAAAGAAACATAAAAAATAACACACTACTTAAAATATATATCCCTCCTAAGCTAATATATATTTGTTTCCAAGATTTCTTATTCTTTATTAACCATAATTAAAAATATGTTTAATCTTTAAATATTCCAATTAATACATCTAATCATCTAATCCTTTAACTCTTATTCAAAACATTTTTAATCCATTATAATTTTCTTAAATTCAATCACATTTAAATATCTAAAACATTTCCTTTATCTAAGTCATTGCAACTTTTTTATATTACTCATATCAAGAAAGAAAATAAAAAAGGGGAAAAAGTATATTATATTATTTAGGGAGTTCATCCCTCTTAGAATGACATATATATTCCAAATCTTTTCTATTTCTTTAACCATATTCAAACAAATATTTCTTTTTTAAGTGTTCTCTCTGGTAAGTCCCATCATCTATTTTCTTGGTTTCTACTTTAATCTTTTTCCTTTGCCCAATATCTTTCATAATCAATGTATTTTGCTGAATCAAAAGGTTTTTCCGTATGTTCGTAAATGTTATTCTAGAATATAAAAAGTAAATCAAGTGAAGTGTCTTTGTATAGGGCTTCTGCCTTTCCATGTTTGTTGAAGATCTTTTTCTTTTTTTTCCTCTCTGCTTCTCTTATCATTTCCTTTCTCTGATGTTCCTGACATTTCTGCAGTCCATTTTATCCAATTTGTTTTCTTGTCGTCAGATTTATGTTGTAGTCTTACGGGATAAGTTGTTTTTTTCCAATTCTTGTAAAAAAAATTTCTACTAGAATTAAATCATGTTTCTTTGTTTTGTTAAGTTCCATTTTAAGTCTCTATTCTCAATTCTATATCCATTTATCTGTTTTATCTGCTCCTTCTCTGTTGTTGTTTTCTGGGAATTTTTTTGCTGTAGAGTTAATTTGGAAATAGATTGATTTATATTTTCAAAGTTATTTTGGATTCCTTTATGATTTAAAGTCATTGTTGTTTGAAATAGTTGCAGTATATTATATATCTCCTCCTATGAAGTATTTATGTTTTCTTGATATGTTCTTTCTACATGTCTCTGATCCATGATGGCCAAGAATTTGAGTTTTTCTCTTCCTTTCTTTTCTCTGTAAATAGCTTTAGAGTCCCAATTAAATAGATATTTGTAATCCAAATAGTTCAAAAAAGGTTTTTTTTTCCTGAAATTTATAATTCTCTCTTTGTCTGCAGCCCAGATTATTGTCTTTTTTTTTTAAATCACAGCTGTTCTTTGTTGTTAAAGCTTTGAAGGTCACAGACACAGATTGCCAAGTCTTATATTAAAGTCATAGCTATCATAGTTTTCATCCTCCACTAGGTGTCAGCAACATTTCACTTCCATGTATTTTGCTCCTCCATAAAAAGATTAATTCGCCGCTTCCATTAGTATAAGGGTGGGGCGGAAATCCCCCTCCTTCCCTTTTGGAGGTATTTTGCTTCTTGGAGATCTTTTCCAGGAAATTACATATAAAGTAGAAAAGAGAAGATCGGATTCCTCACCCAGTTTCAAACACGCTGTTCACAATTGTGCTGATTAGTGTTTTTGGACTTCGGTTGCTAGTAGCTTGGGCTGGTCGATGGAAAACAGCCAGCCTTTCTCCTGTCGGGTTAGAAGGCTTTCCCTAAGTCGAACGGAATGGCCACCACCGTTCCAGAATCGCTGGAGCACCCTTCTTTCTTTGCCACCTCTCCGGGTCCCCTGGCAGGGCGAAATTAGCCACGGGGGTGTGGAGAATCTGCAAGCCCGTGACTGGTCGCTATGGCGCAAAACCGAAAGTTAAGACTTAAGGATTTAGTTTAACTTGTCCTGAGCGTCTAGGATGCATTCACTTATGTTAGATGCTACTATTACACAGGCGCAAGAGAAGAACAGCTTCTTCCTTTTATACTCTAAACATTTTGTACTTGTTTAATTACCAAGCAAAGAGTAAAATATAGTGTTTCTGAGAAGAGTTCTGGGTTTAAGTTACATCAGATTTTCATTTCCACTTTCTTAAAGAAAACCACTATTAACATTTTTTTCTTCATAGCTTGATCAGTCTGTTTTGGAAGCACTGCCTTCTGATCTTCGGGAACAAATAGAACATGCATATTCTCTTCAACTAATAGATGCACATGATAATAGCAAGAAGGAACCAATAAATGGATACAATACTAGCTTTCCATCCCAGCCTGCTGGAACCGTTCTATTACAGATGCCAGATCAGAAAGAATCAAGCAGTAATGCTGGGATTAATATAATAGCACTTCCAGCATTTTCACAGGTAAGTAATAATATGTATTAGTAGATTTAATGTGGTAAGCATTTTCTATAGAAGTTCTGTTAGATTTCTAGTTAGAAACACCATTAATATAAATCTATTTCTTACACTAGAGCCAAAACTCAGAAGTTTACACATTATAGTAATGTTTCAGTGATTTCATATCAGTGATATACTCACAAGAGGATGCTTTATTACTTAGGTGGATCCTGATGTTTTTGCTGCCCTTCCTTCAGAATTGCAGGAGGAACTTAAACAAGCATATGACCAAAGGCAAAATCATGTAGAGAACATATTACAGCAAACAAGTGCCACTGGTAAGTCTTTGAATGCAGTCCTGTCAAATAATTACGTGTAATCTTTTTTATTGCAACAAATTTGTGTTACAATGTCTGTGTCATGGTTATTTCTTTAATCATAAAATACTATGCAATTCTCAGTCTTATTTCTTTCTTCTCAGCATCAAAGAATCCAGTTATAAAAAGTAAGAAAAGAACTAGAAAGAAAATCCAGGTCAGCCCAGTAAAAAAGAACCTTAGTCCTTTCAAAAACAAGTGTTTGGGTAACCCTGCAAAAAATATGGTTGTTTCTGTTGGAAGTCCTCAGAAATTAATAGATAACTTCTTGAAACAGGAAAAAGCAATCAGTGACAATCCTCAGGTAACTTTATAAGATAATGCAGCATTTCAGTATTTTTAAACTCATTCTGATTTAAAATAATAAATTTCTTATTTTTCTGGGGTTCTTGTGCTTGGGCTTATTAAATGTTTCCTATTGAGAAGGCAATAAATTTTTATTTTTATATATCTTTCTGGATAGATGGAAGAAGTACAAGCTATTACAAATCCTTCCAGTCCATCTATTTCACAGCCATTATCGTCTACCACAATTTGGCCTCAAGCACCTAATCTAGCAGGAGCTATTGAGTTTAACGATGTAAAGGCCTTGCTTAAGGAATGGATTACAACTATATCAGGTAAACTCTAGGTGTATTACTTTTTAATGAAAGAGTTGGTGTATCTTGTAAGTAAACTTAATTGAATCAAAGCTACATTTCATGTTTGTACTGGATGTCATCAAATAATTGCATTCTATAACCCTGGTATTATTTTTGAATAGAAGAGGAGATTCAATATTTAAAATACTTTAATTGATTTTTAATGTTATTTACTGTACTTTTTAAGAGCTACTGTGGGTTTACACTATTGCCTGCATTCTGTAGTCTTCAAAGGATATTTCTCTTAAAATGCCAGAGAAGTGTCTCTTCCAGTATACATATTTCAAATTAGACAATGTTCAAAATCACACAAGATTTTGTATACATAATAAAACACAAGCAGCTTACTTTACTCACTTGAAAGAGGCAGATTTTTTGTTTTAAAAGGAATGTCAATTTACATCAGCATCAAAACAGCCTTTAATTTAAAGCTGCTTAATTTCTGTTGCTTCTAAGAGGCATCCTATAAATTATGTATAATTTTGCAGATCCCATGGAGGAAGACATTTTGCAAGTTGTGAAGTATTGTACTGATCTGATAGAAGAAAAGGATTTAGAAAAGCTGGATCTAGTCATAAAGTACATGAAAAGGTAATTAGAGGCTAACGTATTTTTGATATATAGAAATAAAAAAATCCAGATATTGAAAATAAATTATAAAACTTTTGATTTAAGAATTTCAGGTAATGATTCTTTATACTTGCATATCTTGCATTTGTCATGTTATTTTCCACACAATTGAATATCTGGGACTTGTTCATTTGTGGTACTACATCCATCATTTATTGTGGATCGATTTCTCTGCATTATACTGGTGGGTTTGCCCTTGCAATGTTCTGGAAGATTTCTGAGAGGAAGCCTGTATGGCAGTCCTGCCTCTCTTCTGCCTGCTTTGCGTTAACTTGCCTCAAATCTCCTGCATTGCAATATTATTCCAGATTTATTAGGATATTATATCACCAACTTTATTAGGAGTGTTCTCTGTAATTTTGTATTCTGAATATAGACACATGAAGAATATGGGGAGTTTTCCTTTTTTCCCATTTTGTTCTATTAAAATGTTTTTTCCCCCCTTTTGTTCCCAGCTTTTTTACCACATGACCAAGGCCCACTGTGCCCCAGCTATCGGTCCACAAATCCTTTCTGTTTAGCAGGATATTGTGTGTATTCCTATCCATTGCCCAAAGTATTAGAATCAGAATTAATCCTCTTGCCTTCATATTTTCCTCTGGAAGAAAGCTTTAAAAGCTATTGCTATAGCTTCAAATAAGTTTTCTCTCTTCAGACTCTGCCTGCTAGATGCAAGTGCTCTTTTTTTCTCTCTCTATGGCCACATCTATGGCAGTGAAATAAAGTTAGCTCATCTATATGGAGTCACGAAGACTGAAACTTCATGAAAGCTTACTCTTTCATGCCCCCCTCCCCCTTCAAGTAATTGACAAGGCCATGCCAAGATCCACAAACCAAAATTCTTGCAGTTTAATGATCTCTTAGTGAAATCAGGGACTGTTGTCTTACTGCAGCTATCAAATGACAATCAGCAGTTTCCTCGGTAATAAGCCACGTTTATGTTTCTGCTCTTCCACTACAGTCCTTTTACGGGGTAGTAAAGCAACTTGTCTTATAAAGTTTAAGCACTGTGAAACTACTTCTATTTGGCAAAAAAATCCTGTTTTATTATTTTATTCAAGAAATTGTTCACTTAAGCAATTAAACTTGTTAAACAATTAGAGGTTTCTCTGCCATCTTTATGAAAGTTTATTTACTTCCCCTTTCTCCCTTTCATGCCTATTGATGGTTCGTCTGTCCCATTCCCTTCTTCCATAACCAATATTCCCACCCCCACGATAGGATTAAATGGCTTGAAAAAAAATTGAATTACAACATCAGTAGGAAGTATTAGGAGCTTCTATCTATTCACCTCTTGCATCTGTTGTAATCTTCCTCATGGCTTTGGTCTGTCAAACAAGTATTCAGCCATCAAGAATCAATCCTGGTTTATCTGATTTAGTACAGTGGTGAAGTTGCACTCAATATGATCACCTTTTCCTAAGAGCTTTAAATTCTACCTTTCCCAGGCAACTTTATTACCATTTTTCTACTCCAGTTCTTTTAGATGTTTGGAATCTTCTTTATGTGATTGCAAGTGAAATGCAGCTTATCTGTTTACAGTAACAAAGCTGCAACTTTGTGAATCACGTTTTGATATAAAATCAGCACAATGCACAGCGTGATCAGCATGATGCACAGACTACAAACAAAACAACTGTTTGTTTCTCTATAACTAGTTGAATGGCTCCAGGATTTCACATAATCCACCTGCCATAATTTCTTGCATGTGCTCCTTTTGCTAAGCTGCCCTAACTGTTAAGGAATTGAGGAGATAGCAGGCCTGAATAAACCTCTACAAATGGATAAGATTTCAGACAAGAGGTTAGTTAGAACTTGTTCTGAAATGTTCTACAAATGTGCAAACCCATCAATTTGTATGCTCAGAATAATCCTAGTTATAGATAAGGAGTTGGAGTTTTTCTGTTCTTTGAATTGTTCTCATTAAATACCAGTTATACTGTTTCTTATAAATTTCTGTAAATTTGTAAACTGACAAATATTTTGACTACATTTCATAGTTCAAATCTCATGATTTAATACCTAATTACAGAATGCATAATTTTGTATGTCTTGTGCCACTTTACATTTATTTTTAAAATGATCTTGCATAGACATTTTAGCTAAGTGTATATGTTTGCATGTATTTTTCCATCAACAATATTTTAAGTATTTTCACACAAGAAAGCAACAGGACCAGGGCTGTTCCAGCTCAAAATCTTGCTCTGTAATCTGTGAAAAAGTGTGATGATGATTTTTCCTTTCCATTCTATCACTTTTTTTTATCTCCACAGGCTAATGCAGCAGTCCATAGAATCAGTATGGAACATGGCATTTGATTTCATTCTTGACAATGTTCAAGTTGTTCTGCAACAAACTTATGGAAGCACATTAAAAATTATCTGATCTTGTAGAAAGGGAAATGGCAAGAGCCTGGAGCTCTCTGATAGCTGTACCATAAGTGCTTGTGAGGTATTTGCAAAGTGCATGACATTAAGCTAAGTTTTTATAAGTTGATTTTTTTTAAAGGAGAAGGTGTTTTGTACATTTTCTTTCAGCAAAGTGCCAAAATTTGTCAGTATTGCATGTAAATAATTGTGTTTAAATTCTTTTATTGTAGTATAGAATCGATTTACAAAATGTTTGTTTATAAAAGTTTTATGGATTTTTACAGTGAAGTGTTTACAATTGTTTAATAAAGAATTGTATGTAATTTGTACATATCTTGTTTCACTAGTTTAATTTTCTTTCCTAAATCCTATAAATTTGAACAATTAATATTAGTTTTCATATTTTCATTGGGTAAACATTTATTTTCATGCTCAGTTACTTCACAGTGGCAGAAGGCTCTCTGAAAAGTGCTTATCTAGTAATTTGGACTTTTTAAAAAAAGAAATTCATTATTCTTGGAGTATAAACATGAACAACAAAATCCTGGCATTGCATTTCTGTCTCATAATTGGCTAAATCTGATAATACTAATGCAGCTGGTCTATTCCTACTATTTTTCTTTAATATCAAACACATGTAAGAGACATGTTTCTATTCACAAAATACTTAATTTCCATTACTAATAACAGTTTTCCTTCTATTTAAAGAGATTGTGTTATAGCAGTTTACTGAAATCTTTAAAAATTTAAAGGAAAGAAGAGCGTCTATTGGATTAGGTCAAGTGGCAGATCTTACACTTTAGCAAATGGACTTCTTTTTGCATCCACACTACTAGCTGACTGACAAAACATTCTCAACGAGTAGTCCTCAATGCTACTACATCCATACGGAGAGAAGTAAGCAATGGGGTACCACAAGGTTCCATCTTAGGCCCAGTACTCTTCAATATCTTCATTAATGACTTAGATGAGAGAATAGAAAGGAAACTCATCAAATTTGAAGATGACACTAAACTGGCAGGAGTAACCAACACTCCAGAAGACAAGCTCAGGATCCAAAAAGATCTTGACAAACTTGAACAATGGGCCCTATCCAACAAAATGAGTTTTAATGTGGAGAAAAGCAAAGTTTAATATTTAGGCAGGAAAAATCAAAGGTTTAAGTACAGATTAGGCGAGACCTGGCTCAAAAACAGTAACTGTGAGAGGGACCTTGGGAGTCCTAATGAACGATCACTTGACTATGATCCAGCAGTGTGCAGCCGCTGCCAAAAAAGCTAACACACTCCTGGGTAGTATAAACAGAGGCATGGAATCACGTTCACGTGAAGTATTAGTACCGCTTTATAAAACTCTAGTGAGACCATACCTGGAATACTCAACCAATTTTGGTCACTATATTACAAAAAAGATATTGAGACTTTGAAAAAAGTGCAGAGAAGAGCAATTAACACGACCAGGGGCCTGGAAACTAAAACATATGAAGAATGGCTGCAGGACCTTGGTTTAGCTAGTCTAAAGAAAAGAAAAATAGGGTGACATGATAGTATTCCAGTATTTGAGGAGCTGCCACAAAGAAGAGGGGGTCAAATTATTCTTCGAAGCACCAAAGGGCAGGATGAGAAACAATGGTTAGAAACTGATCAAAGAGAGAAGCAACCTGAAATTAAGAAGAAACTTCCTAACACTGAGGACAATTAAAATAGATCATGCCAGACAAAAAATAGATCACGCCAGACAAATCTTATTGCATTTTTTGACCAAGTGACAAAATTAGTGGATGAGAGGAATGCTGTGGACATAATTTACTTGGACTTCAGTAAGGCATTTGATAAAGTACATCACAACCTACTACTTGACAAGATAGAAAAATGTGGGGTAGACAGCATCACCACCAGATGGATCCGTAGCTGGCTGACCGGCCGTACTCAGCGAGTGGTCCTCAATGGAACCG
>NW_015386095.1:1482284-1487409 GCF_001527695.2 Protobothrops mucrosquamatus | reverse complement strand
ATACTGCATCCAGTTTTGGTCACCGCGATGTAAAAAAGATGTTGAGACTTTA
Source organism: Protobothrops mucrosquamatus (assembly GCF_001527695.2). Taxonomy (NCBI): domain Eukaryota; kingdom Metazoa; phylum Chordata; class Lepidosauria; order Squamata; family Viperidae; genus Protobothrops; species Protobothrops mucrosquamatus. The sequence goes on along the minus strand of NW_015386095.1, from coordinate 1,487,357 downwards.
GAAAGAGTACAGAGAAGAGCAACAAAGATGATTAGGGGACTGGAGGCTAAAGCATATAAGGAACGGCTGCTGGAATTGGGTATGTCTAGTTTAATGAAGAGAAGGACGAGGGGGGGACATGATAGCAGTGTTCCAATATCTCAGGGGCTGCCACAAAGAAGAGGGAGTCAAGCTATTTTCCAAAGCGCCTGGAGGCAGGACAAGAAGCAACGGGTGGAAACTAACCAAGGAGAGAAGCAATCTAGAACTAAGGAGAAACTTCCTGACAGAACAATTAACCAGTGGAACAACCTGCCTCCAGAAGCGGTGAATGCTCCAACACTGGAAGTTTTTAAGAAGAGACTGGACAGTCATTTGTCCGAAATGGTATAGGGTTTCCTGCCTGAGCAGGGGGTTGGACTAGATGACCTTCAAGGTCCCTTCCAACTTTACTATTATTATTATTATTATTATTAACCAGTGGAACAGCTTGCCCTCAGACGTGGGAGTTCCATCACTGGAGGTTTTTAAGAAGAGACTAGACAGCCACTTGTCTGAGATGGTATAGGTTCTCCTGCTTGAGAAGGGGGCTGGACTAGAAGACCTCCAAGGTCCCTTCCAGATTCTATTCTATTCTATTCTGAAGAGATTTCTTCTTATCCTCATATCCTCCAGGTAATTCTAGCAACATATCAACTGACCTTCACAACAGTCTCATTAGAACCTAAGAGAATTCTCTTATCACATTTAATTTCAGAATTTGAGATATACTAATCTTGACTAATGAGGCTATATGAAAAGTGGTTTAATATCAAAATAAATAGAAAACAGTGAGGATTGAAGATTTACTTATGTTTATCTTATCTGGTAAAAATGTTATCTTTAGAATAGACTTAAGTTACAGCATATCTTGACATTTTTGCAGACCTGTTAATCAGCTTCTTTCAACCTGTAGAATTTTAACTTTTTATTACATTTACAATTTTAACTTTACCGCTGTATCCTGATAATTATAGTTGCAATGAGAATCATTTTCTGGCTGGCTAATGCCATTCTGCAAACATCCTGCCATTCTGGTTAAGATTAAGGCCATTCTGCAAACATCAGGCAAAAAACTAAAAGTAGGATTGTTGATAATCTGCCTTCCATGTAACCCTAGCAGTAAATACCATGATGCTACTAGTGTATAGGATCATCATTCAAAGATGGTTAATTTTAGCCCACCTTCCTAAATGTGGGTTTGTAAAATTATACAGTACAATTATACCACCTCATTTACATATTAATAGGATTACTACACATAATACTTCAACTACACTGACCAGATCAAACTGCTCAACTGTGCTCTTCCAAGCATTTGGCAGAGAGATTTTATTCCATCTTTCTAACCAACAACCTTACACAAGAGGACTATTGAAGTGTTCAGACCAGACACACATAACTAAATTTTGAAAGATATATTTGCATGCTGCACTGCCTTTATTAGGAATTAAATTATCAGAGTAATGTTCATTTCTTTTATTTGCAGTTCAGCATTAATGATTAATTTGCCAAATTTCATAAACTGTACAAGCAATAAAAGGCAGCCAACTATGCTTTACATCATTGTTTCACACCAATCAAATACAGATAGCCAATTACCTAATTTTTCTATAATAAATTTCTATAGGCACAAAGCAGAAGTGATGAAAAAAAATCAGGGGGAAAGAGGGTATGCATAAATAAAGATTTCTTACATCAAAAAGTCCAAAAAATCACAAAGTCTGTAAGAGTTTGATTAGGCAAATACTGTGGTACTGATCTTACTAGTATAAAAGTGAAAGCTAAGTTACTTAATAAAAAAAATATTTTCTTTTAATTTGGGGATGTGAATTGGAAAGGGCAAACTTTAAAAGTAGCCAGTACAAAGTGAAGGGCATTGGGAAAGATGCACAGGCACATTGGAACCACAGGGACATAAATTGACCACTGTCAAACCAGTGTAAGTTATTTGGTTTCTCATGGAAAACATTTTATCCACATTTCCCCCAGATGTTTGTTAAATCCAACAGCATATTTATTATAAGCTGCTGTTGTTCTTATAATAGGAACTGTGGGCTTTTGCTAATCATTGCTCAAAGTTTGACAGAACCTAGATGATTTCAAATACTTTCTTGAGCTCCACAATAAGTTGCCAGTCAGACTTCTGCATTTCATCTCTGAACCAGTTTTTCAGGGCATCAATGGACTGACGACTAATCTGTAGGTAGAAAAACAAAATGTTTACCATGACATCCCTACTCGTAAGATTGTTATATATAGCACAAACCTACATTTCATAAATTTCAGAAACCAAAATAACATTTTTTGAAAAGTTGCACCTTAAGCACTGTAATGATGTTTTCAACCATTTTTAATTTTAACCTCTATAATAAGCAAAGAATGATTTTGTATCAAAATTTCTGTAACAGCCTCTCTTCTCCACCCCCATGCTGACACAGTCTAATTCTAATCCCATTTCAAAAAAGGCCTTTTGTCCTTACATTCAAGCATGACACTCCGAATTAAAAAATGTTTACCTTGCTGACAAGTATATCAGTTGCTTCAAAATGTCGACCATACATTTTAGGTGCTTCACCAGGAATTGGTTCTATTTTTATACAGACTTCTTGACCTTTTTTTGCAACATCTACTTGTTTATGATTTATTTCAATACTTGTAATTATTCCAATATCAATGAACTGTAATAAAAATACTTTTATTAGCATTCAGTTTGCAGAACAAGGGCATAAGCAGAATAAATAGTCAAAATATAACTAGATTTTTAATAATAACGTCCCCATATAAAATCTGAAGAAGAGTATGGCAGTCTTTTGTTAACTGTTAGGTGGTACTGTACATATGTGACAGAGTATACAATGAAAGTTTGCGACTGAAGTCCAATTATCTCTAAACACCTGAGAAAACCTTGGGAAAGCAGCTTTGCAGGCTATTTCAAAAGATGTTCTGTCATATTTAAGATTTCAAGCTGCATAGAAAAATAGATCCATAGATAAAATCAACATTCCACAGAAGTCATGATAAAGGACATTTCATCAAAGAATCCAAGTTTCTACATAGTTGATTTTTCAAATATAAAAACACCTATTATCAAAATATATTAAAATGAACTATTTTTAAATTATTATCCAAATAACCCTTCTTTTAAAAAGATAGAATATCTTTAAAAATACAAAATACTCACATTTTTACTAGGTACACAAATTGGAGTTCCTTGTTTTACCTGACCTGCATCCACAATGACTCCCATCACTATGGGATCACGAGAATTAAAAATAAATTGAGGAAGTATTTTCATCTTACAAGGGAATACTGCTATATGCCTGGGGGGAAGGGGGAGAAAAAGATGGCAGAGAACTGTTAAAATGTGGTCTGAAAATAAAGCTGCATGCACAAAAATCTATTTTGATTCACAAGTACTACTTCTGAGAAATCTAGACTGAAAATAATTTAAATCCATAATGCCATATCTACTTCAGCAATTCCTAAATCACATAAAACTCCTAGAACTGTAAATATTTAATAAAAAAATAAACTGACTGTAATGCTACAATGTGCATGTAATTATTTGGCAAGCTTTCCTCAGTAATCAAAAAGCACTCTTATCCAGATTTTATAAGACATCTCGATGTAATATAGACTAGAATTCTGAAACATTTAGCAGTCTATTAACTGTAATTTGTTTGGTCATGAGTTGCCTATTTTTATCAAGTAGTAAAGAAAATTATTAAATCATAAAAATGATACAATATATCACAAAAGAGAGAGAGAGAGAGAGAGAGAGCGAGAGAGCTGCTGCTTTCTGCTGCTTCCTGCAGGAGAGAGAGAAGGGAAGCGCAAGTGTCTGTCTCTGTCTCTCTCTCTCTCTCTCTGCAAATGGCGGAGGAGGCTGGGAGCCGCAGGAGAACGGTCAAAGAGCCACATGCGGCTCTGGAGCCACAGGTTGCCGACCCGTGCCTTAGACCAGGGCTTTTCAACCTTTTCACCCATTGTACCACTTTTAGGATATGGCAACATCCGAGTACCACCAGTCGCCCAGCAAGGTGTCAAAAACTTGATGACCCCCCCCAAAAAGTAAAAAAGTGATAAAGTACAGGTAGTCCTCGACTTACAACAGTTCGCTTAGTGACTGTTCGAAGTTACAATGGCACTGAAAAAAGTGCCCCCCAAGCCACAGCCGAGCAAGACACCTGCCCGCCCGCCCGGAGGCGCTCTTCCTCCTGTCCGAGGTTTTCATTGTTGTGAGCATTTCTGTTGAGGATTGGCAGGGGGGTGGGGTGGGGGGTGTTGGTTTTTATTCCCCCCGTCTGCTGGGTGGTTGCAGCAGGTTTTGGTCACTTCACATGACCCTGGGCCACTGTGACCGTCATAAATATGAATCAGTTGCCAAGCATCTGAATGTAAATCACAAGACCCTGGAGATGCTGCAACATTCCAGCTGATCGGCGCTTCTTCTGGGATCAGCAGAAGCACCAGGATCAGTGCCGCTTTCCAGCTGACTGGTGCTTTGTCTGGGCTCAGCAGAAGCGCCAGGATCAGCGCTGAGCTCCAGCTGGAGCCTGGTGCTGAGCCTGGCGCTTCCACTGACAGTCCTGAAGAAGCGCCGATCAGCTGGAAAGCGGCACTGATCCTGGTGCTTCCGCTGAGCCCTGACAGCCCTGCAGCTCCAGCCATCTCTCGCTCAGGCTTGTGCGGTGCTGCCACCGGTTCAGCTCATTCCCCTCCCCCGCTACCACTTTTCTAGAATAGTCGCGTACCACCTGCCAGGTGCCAATGTACCACAGGGGGTACCCGTACCACTGGTTGAAAAGCCCTGCCTTAGACCAACAAAGTGACTCTATAAACACAAGCAAGACTCTGTACAGGTAATCCTAGCAACTCCATCACTAAGCGAAGCAGTTGCTAAGAGGGAAATCACGTGGCCACAATTGTGCTTTCCTTTTTCCCACTTCCCTGCCCTTTGGAATGTTCATGCTGTGATAATTAGCAAGAAGGGAATTAATGTTTGTATTTACATTCATTGGAGAGGAAGGGATTATTACCTGTATTTATACA
>NW_015386095.1:1480470-1482207 GCF_001527695.2 Protobothrops mucrosquamatus | reverse complement strand
TCTGTACAGGTAATCCTAGCAACTCCATCACTAAGCGAAGCAGTTGCTAAGAGGGAAATCACGTGGCCACAATTGTGCTTTCCTTTTTCCCACTTCCCTGCCCTTTGGAATGTTCATGCTGTGATAATTAGCAAGAAGGGAATTAATGTTTGTATTTACATTCATTGGAGAGGAAGGGATTATTACCTGTATTTATACATGTAGTCCTCGACTAACAATTACAAATGAGCACAAAATTTCTGTTGCTAAGTAAGACAGTTGTTAATTGAGTTTTGCCCTATTTTACAACCTTTCTCACCAGTTAAGTGAATCACTGCAGTTGTTAAGTTAGTTATTCCCCATTGATTGCATAAGGTGATCACATGACCCATGCAACTATCATAAATGAGAGTCAGTTGCCAAGCATCTGAATTTTGATCATGTAGCCATGGAGATGCTGCAATGGTCATAAGTGTGAAAAATTGTCATAGGTCACTTTTTTCTGTGCTGTTGTAACTTCAGGCAATCACTAATAAACTGCTGTAGGTTAAAGACTACCTGTAAGCCATATGAGAAATACATATAGAAAGCAATGTGCTGGTGCTGGCAGCTGTAAGCACACTATGCAAACGGCCCATTGTTTTCCCCACTGCATGTCTGTTTACTTTCTTATAATCTAATTCCTTCCCTCCAATATGTGGGAGGATGGGGGAACATCAGGTCAGACACAAAACAATACATACCAATTGTAAGGCAATTACATGACTGAAGGATGCTACGAAGGTCATAAATATGGGTATTGCTCATAAGCTTATTTTTTTCAACATTGTCTTAACCTTGAAAGGTCACTGAACAAAACAGTAAGTAAGGACTACCTGTATAACTCTCCCAAACTATTTCTACCTATTCTACCACATCCTGCAGGAGGGGTATGTTCTGGATCCTGTTGGGTAAAAAGGGCGCAGAAAGTTCTGCTGCAGTGCCCATCCTTTAGAACAGTGGTTCTCAACCTTCCTAATGCCGCAACCCTTTAATACAGTTCCTCATGTTGTGGTGACCCCCAACCCCCCACCCAGCTGGCCGGGGGGTATCAAAAACTTGACCCCCCCCAAAAAAGAGGAAAAAATGGGAAAGTATAGGTAGTCCTCGACTTACAACAATTCGCTTAGTGACTGTTTGAAGTTACAACAGCACTGAAAAAGCGAATTATGATCATTTTTCACACTTATGATTGTTGCAGCATCCCCAGGGTCATGTGATTTACATTCGGATGCTTGACAACTGATTCATACTTATGTCGTTCACAGTGTCCCAGAGTCACGTGATCAATGGCCAGGGGGCGTGGCCAGCTGATCACTCAGGTTGCAGAGTGCCTGTGGGGGGGAATCTGTGGGTCTCTGGGATGGGACTGGGGTGGGAGCCTGCCTGCCTTCCTTCCCTCCCCTTGTCCCTTCCTTCTTTTCTTCCTTTCCTTCACCTCCCTCTTAGTCTCTTCCTCCTTCCCTCCCTCTCCCATTGTCCCTTCCTTCTTTTCTTCCTTTCCTTCACCTCCCTTAGTCTCTTCCTCCTTCCCTCCCTTTCCCATTGTCCGTTCTTTCCTTCACCTCCTTCTTAGTCTCTTCCTCCTTCCCTCCCTCTCTCCCATTGTCCCTTCCTTCCTTCTTTCCTTCCTTTCCTTCACCTCCGTCTCTTCCTCCTTCCCTCCCTTTCCCATTGTCCCTTCCTTCTTTCCTTCCTTTCCTTCACCTCCTTCTTAGT
>NW_015386095.1:1460254-1480105 GCF_001527695.2 Protobothrops mucrosquamatus | reverse complement strand
TCTTCCTCCTTCCCTCCCTCTTTCCCATTGTCCCTTCCTTCTTTCCTTCCTTTTCTTCACCTCCTTTAGTCTCTTCCTCCTTCCCTCCCTCTCTCCCATTGTCCCTTTCTTCCTTCTTTCCTTCCTTTCCTTCATCTTTCTTAGTCTCTTCTTCCTTCCCTCCCTCTCCTTGTCCCTTCCTTCCTTCCTTCCTTCCCTTTGTCCCTTCCTTCCTTCCCTCCCTTCCATTGTTCCTTCCTTCCCTCTCTCATTGTCCCTTACTTCCCTCCCTCTTCGTCCCTTCCTTCCTCCCCCCCTCCATGCCAAGGAAGGGACAAGGGGAGGGGGACAGGCTGCCAGCGTGGCCGGTGGCTTTGCTGCCGGTGGCCATGGCAACATGCCAAACCTGCCTGTGCACAGACAGACGCAGAGGAGAGCTCCGCCCAGCTCACTTGCTCAGCTTCGCCAGACTACAGCTTCGCCGGGCTACAGCTGATTTGCGCTTCTGCTAAATTAGCAAGCAGCATGTTTTCTAGCAAAGTTCGAGCAAGTTTGCTGGGCAGGAGCCAAGGAGAGCTGCTACAGCTGATCTGCTTCTGGGCTGCTCTGCAGAAGCGCGGATCAGCTGTAGAGGCTCGCCCCGATCCTGGACAAGAGGGAAGGAAAGAAGGACGGAAGGGACAAGGGGAAAGAGGGAGGGAAGGAGGGAGAAAGAGGGAGGCGAAGGAAAGAAAGGAAGGAAGGAAGGAAGGAAGGAAGGGACAAGGGGAGAGAGGGAGGGAAGGAGGGACAAAGAGGGAGGTGAAGGAAAGGAAGGAAGGAAGGAAGGGACAATGGGAGAGGGAGGGAAGGAGGAAGAGACCAAGAGGGAGGGAAGGAAAGGAAGTTCCAGCCAGCAGAGGCTTGACAGTCCGGTTCCGAGGAACAGAAGAGTGCAAAGCCAAGGAGAAGAAGGTGGCGGTTTCCTCCCAAAGGGGGCTCCTTTTCTCCACCCCTTCCCTGGGTTTGTGTGGAATTTCTTGTCACCAACGCTGACAGGTGCTCCTTCGAGCCCGCCGCGAGCTTTCTCGCCCCTTTGCTTCTCTCCCCCCCCCCCACTTTCGTGAGGATTGTGTTGCCCTCGGGAAGCTGATCGTGCTTTGAAGCTTAGGAGAGGAGGAGTCCCTTCCTCCTTCCCTCCCTCTCTCCCTGTCAAGCCCCGGCGGGCTTGACATGAATGGGCGGGGTGGCAAAGGAGATCGGCGGCCGTCGCCAGACCTCCCGGCTGACAAGCGCAAGTTCAGGGGTCTCCAGCTGACGGGTGCAGGAGTTGGGTGCTGCGGCGGCCTCCCCTTCGCTGACCTGCGTGCATGAGAAGAAGTCAATCCGGTTGCTGCACAATGAGTTTCTGGGGAGGGCGGGGCCTTGCTCTGCGCCTGCGCTCTTCATGCGCCCCCTGCAGGGCACATTTGGTAGAGTTCATGCAGACTGCCGCCAAGTAGTATATTTTACACAAACGAGGTGGAACGGAGGGGGGTAGGGAGGCACCGCCGCGGGTGGGGGGAGGAGAGAAGGCGGTTGACAAGCCCTGCCTAAGACCATCGAAAATATGTGTTTTCCGATGGTATTAGGTGACCCCTGTGAAAGGCTCGTGCGACCCCCCCAAAGGGTCGCGACCCACAGGTTGAGAACCACTGCTTTAGAACTTCATTAGAACAGAGACTATCTGTGACCATGCTGAATTTTTGTAAATCTCTTGAAATCTCAATTTGGGGCCTGGGGCACCAAGTATGTGTGAGAGTCTGTCTCTTGGCTTTATTGATGAGTATTTTCTTAATGTTTGCCTGTTATGTGTTTTTATTTGTATATTATGTGTATTTTAACGACTGCTTCATTCAACAACTGAGATTCTGGTCCAAATTGTAGTATTTAAGTGAGGATGTCCTATATATGTGGTGGCGAACCTATGGCACGGTGCCATGCAGAGCCCTCTATGTGGGCACACGCATCGTCGCCCCAGTCCTAGGCCTTCAGCTGAGTTTTATAAAACCTTTTCACTTTAGTCCTCCGCCGCCGTGTGGAAAAAAAAGGTTCAATCAATCAATCAATTTCAGCTTCTTGCGGGGAAAAAAAAAGATCTTGCAAAGTTGGAATTGATTGATTGAACTTTTTAGTGCCACCCAGTCTGCCGTTACCACCGCAGCCACACCCACCCAATGGGCCACACCCACCCAATGGACCATGCCCACCCAATGAGCCATGCCCACCCGGCACCCGATGATACATAAGTGGATTTTGGGTTTCAGTTTGGGCACACGGTCTCTAAAAGGTTCGCCATCACTGTCCTATATGTTTTTACACTAACACTTTTCAGTTGAAATGAGAATGAAACACTGAACTGATATAAGACTGGTCACAATTCACACACATGCACACACAATATTTATATCTATATCTCAGTATGAGAATTTCTACTTACTTGAATTCTTCTTGTTTCTGTTTTTTGTAGTCTTGCCTATATTTTGTGAAGGCATCAAATAAATGATATATAATTTCTGCACTAAAGATTCTAACCCCTAAACTATCAGCCATTTCCTGGGCTTCTCGTTCAATCCTCACATCAAATGCCAAGATCACTGCGTACCTTGAAAATAATAATGATAATATTAGGTAGTTGTATATCACACCTATTTAGAAATGTTACAAACATTTTGAAATACTTACTGTGGATCATGCTCCAGCATGACTGATGCCTTCATAACATCCTTTTTATGCACAGGTCCTATATTAATACCAGCATACTGTCAGGAGACAAGGAAAAAAACAACTTGTCTTAATATAAATTCTGCAAGTATTACATAACAAAATAATGACAATAAAATAGAATCTTGAGTACTTACTGGCACTTCTGAAGTTTTTAGAAATTCAAGTAATGCTTCTAAAGATCCCAAGGTAGATGCCTGGACATAGACACCTTTTTCTTCTAACTTTATGGCATTCAGTGTCTGCTTCAGTTCATGTATTAATTCATCCTTAAAATAAAAAATGAAGCATTTTAGAAAACCTGCTTTTGCTTGCCCAAAACCGGAAGTAGCATTATATACATGCACAATACATATATCAGAGGTAGAGCTTTATATTTAGGAACATGCCACTGGAAGCTCAAACTACGGTTTAGATTGCCATAGCATACAGCTCTACCACACAAGAGAGCAAAAACTGCTTGTGGCCAACCAATGTCCCATTTATAGCCTGATAGTGATGCGTTTGTGGAAGGTTGGTGAATTTTAAAGAAAAAAATAGTAACTGTTTTAAGCCTTCCAGGAGCTAATTTTACTGGTTAAAATTCCCAAACTCTTTTTATTTCAGCATAAGAACTTTTAAAAATGAAGAATGTTACATTTCAGTTTGGCTGATTTCTATCTTCTCAAAACACAAGATTAATTCACAAATATTTAAATTAGTATTAGATTTTATCCCATCTTTTTTTTTAAAAAAAAAATAATAAATCACAAGTAAATCTCTTATTTCTCCAGGGCACAATGAAAAGTTCAGTTCTGTGGTAATCAGTGCTAAAAGATTCCCCCCCCCAATTCCCCATTAAATGTTCCAGACTCTAAAATGTCAGCAATTATTTTAATTCAATCCTAATTTTACAGATTTCTAGATGGTGCAGAATTGTCCATTTTTTTTCAGCTAACATTTAATTGAAACCTATTAGCTTATTCAGATCGCACAGCTATATACCTATAAGGCCTTACTTCAATTTACTTCTCAATGATTTGCTATATGAGAACAATCGTTGATTTTAATTACATCTCACATTTAAAAATTTTAAAAAGCCAACAGCTGAAAAATGTTACTTTGCTTCAGTTTCTTTATGTTTTGGAACATAGGGAGAAAGTTTTCAACCTGGGCATAAAAATATATTCTGAAAAGTTCCTCATCGTTGGAATTTCAAACAACGTATTCCTAATTGTTCTACTTCAGCACAATTGAGTCATTCATACTGAGATTTTCTGGCTGCTGAAACTCAATTAAGATTTTGATGGGGATCATCTATGCCTTACTTTAAGAACTGGAATTTCATCATCTTTATAGGCTACAAGCAGGGGCAACCCAGCCAGTGTTTTCTCCAGGTCCTTGCCAAGAATCTTTACTCCTTGTGCAGCAATAACTTCTTTGTGTTTTTCATATTGATTCTACACAAACAGAAAGATGAATTGAAAGTACATAATTATTTTTCTAGTTCTCCAATTTATTATCTTTGTTTTAATTATATTAAGAACTCTCAAGCACCATCAAGAACCCCAATCATTTAACTCTATTCAGTCATTTGACAAGATGACAGATATACTATATTTATTTAATGTGAATCCTACAATTAAATGAAATTGGAAGGAATTAATATGACAGTTGCTCAATGGCATTATCAGAAATGACAATTTCCATAATAAGGCACTTCTTGAACAAAAATAACCATTAAACGTTGCGGGTTTTAGACTGAATACTTTCACGAGAAGTGCTCTTATATCCAAATTCTAAGATAATACAATATAAAGGCTCTTAGGTTAGATTCTACTGCATAGTAGCATATTAAGTTATAATGTTGCTCTATCAGGACATAATAGAAGCATTAATTTACCTATAGAAAAAAGTTCTTAAATTGATTAAATGTTATGACAATAAATATCGTTCAATTAAACATTAACTTTAGAATATCCCTGCCAGTAGATCTTTAAATTATAGCAAAACAGAAGCAGAAAAAAATGAGAAATAAATGACATACAACAGCTTCAACATTTCATAATATCAGACAATATGACAAAACTACTTGGAATCTCCATTTGCTGACAATATCCTTTAAGAATCTGAATCTGTTATTTTTTGCTAATAGAAATTCAATGGTAAAGAGCATAGGTAGGATTAAATACTTTCACCCAGTATGATTGGACACAAAAACATTTCCCTAGCACTGCTCCCTTTCACAAATAGCACATTTCTTGCAAAAGGTCATTAGTGCAAAAATAAGATTAATTATCTGGGGGAAAGGAAGGGTATTTACACATCATTAATTAATTTCAGGAATATTTTTCATATGCTGCTTCCTTACCTTCACTCGTAATTCTTTCATGGGCGGTGGGAGCAAAAGGCCTCTTATTTGTGTTACTATGGGACCTTCTACTCCAGGGACAATAATGGTATCACCTTCCTTCAGCCTTCCATTAATCAAAATGACATCTATTGTCGTACCCATTCCAGGAAGTGCTTTGACCTAAAAGACACAGGATTATATGTCTTAAATGATCTGCCACAATCCAGTTTGTTATCTAAGCAGCATATCAAAAGATTTGCTAGGTAAACATTACCTCCATAACCTGTGCTCTCAGCTCTTCACAGTGTGCCAGTCTCTTATTTAACATGGTTTGTGTCAATTCAACAAGAAGAGCAATTAAACTTCCCATACCATCTCCTGTATGAGCAGAAGTAGGAATCAGAGAAACAAATGTGCGGGGATCCTTATTTTCATAGTACAAGGCAGCATTCAAGCCCTAAAACAAGAAGCAGAGCATCACTAAAGCAAAAGACTGGGAGTGACTTTATTCTGCCTAGTCAAAACAGAAACTAAACAGGATGAAAAAACGGAATGCATTATCTAATAGCCAATGCTCTCATATTCAAGTTATTCATCAGAAAAACAGTCTTCTATTTCAGTGCTAAAAATGTCTGATGACTCTTGACTCATTCTGCAAAAGATCTCATAGTGGGGCAGACTATAGAGGACCCAGATGATTTTGCAGATTAAGTCTAAGCCTTGTAAGACTTTCACAGCAAAGTAGCACCTTGAATTTGATTAAGACAATTACTGTTAATCAGTACAGATATTTTATCACAGAGATAATGTGACACTTTAAGAAGTGCTGCTTCTTAGGGTGATTTATACTGTCATACTGTATTCCAGACCTGCTCTAATTTCTGTATCATCTTCAAGGGTTGCCCCTTGAGAAGCTGTTGTCCAAGTTACCAAGGCATATGACAGCAATATTAATAAGACTGCAGGAAAATTATAATCAGAGTACTGATTACAATAAGTATCAAATCTATATAAGATTTTTCCCAACAGCTTGATACAATTAAATAACAGACAAGATGGAACTTTAAATTTAAACCTAAAATAAATGTAGACCTTATATAAACAATACTTTTCACAGTACAACAATATCTCCCTTTTGTTCTCCTCAGAAATATTACAGTCAATAGTACAAAAGTTTTGACAAATCCAGTATTACTTCACCATGTCTCTTCCCAGCAGAGATCATTCACTGGACAAGTAAGGATGTCTCCCTATGAAATTCAGGTCTGAAAGCTGGATTGGAAAGGATCTTGATAATTGAGCCACAGTGCCACTGTCTGCATCAACTTTGTTAAATCATTATGAGGTACCAATCTATAATTGTAAAATTGTTGTCTAAGCCTGACTTCTTAGATACAGCCAATCAAAACTGGACAGTTCCTATGTATACCATATCTGTTCTCAATTTTCTTCTATCAAACATTTGATTGTAAATTTGTTTGATCATGGATGGTTAATGTGCTTGGGCTAGTTTTATCTATAGGAATTACAAGGCACAAAGCATACTCAAGATGATTAACAATTTTTTTAACCAAATTGATACTCACCTGCTGGGCAAATTCTACTATGACAGCCTTAGCACGCTCCTCAAATTCATCCTTGGTGTTTTTTTTCTGTTTCTTCAAAGTGATAGCTACATCTGTATCTGGACTCTTTTTCCAGTCATACAATCTATCAATCTGAAGAAGACAGAATTCCCCACTATTTAATATTGTATTATTCAGGCAGAACTATGTAGTAAATACTCTTTGTATGTATGGAAATAAGCAAGCAAATAAGCTATAATCAACATGTTCGTACTTTGGATCTTCATTTAAACACATTCTCTTACATCGTATAGTCCCCTATTCGTTCACTGAAATAAGTTGATTTTTCCAAACAACTGAATGCTAATGTGGAACAACTGAATGCTAAAGTCCTTCTTGCAGGAGAAATTTGAAGACTGTTTCTACACCAGAGCTTCAAATACAGCTATTGGCCCCTTGAGCAAATGGTCCTTAAGAACCAATCATTGAAACATTTAATTCTACTGAATTAAATACAGTTACATCTACATAAATTGCCATTGTTTTCATTCTCAAACATACAGGACTAGAAGTCCTGAAATGATGTGGGTATAAAGGGAGAGTACAAAAGCATTCTTAAGCTTATATTCATTTTAGTACAATCCAGTATTAATCTTTCATATGCAGATGGCTACAGTATGAATTCAGTTGTGTCTGCTCTTCCAAAAGGGACAAAATATTTATAGGTATGTTCACCTAATTTATTAAATGCTAATAAATTATTTTATTTTCAGATAAATATAAGTATAGTAAAGCCTTGATTTGATTAAGCTTCTATGCATGAGGGAAGAGTACAACCTGGATTGACCACCTCCTAATCTAATACTTCAACCACTGCAGCTATTTTGATATGTAAAGCATTGATTATGGATGTGTGAAGCACAACAAAGGAGATAATTGCTACCATATTCTGCTTATAAACTTCTCAAGAAAATCTAGCTATGCTGTGACAGGAAAAAAACATTGAGCTATATAGGCATTTAAATACAAAAGGACTTTTCTTAAAAAAAATCATAAGAAAACAGCTGGTTTCCTACACTGTGCTAAATTATGCTTTAACAGTTATTAAAAGGTCACACATCCATAATCAATGTTTTACAGATTACAAAATAGCTCAGTGCATGCAACATACAAAACCAAAATAAAATACATCATAGAATACAAACCCATTCAACGAAAAGTGACTTTACCTTGTTAAGTGCAACTACAAAGGGACATTTTTTGGATTTCAGCAAGTTTATAGATTCAATTGTCTGAGGTTCCAAACCATGCATGATGTCTACTACAAGAATTGCAATATCACATAGTGAGCTTCCACGATTTCTAAGATTGCTGCAATTCAAAAGAATATTGTCAACATATATAACAGAAAAAACCATGACCTGTGGTTTACCAAAGAATAAATAATGTTTATTCTTAAAACAAATTATATTAAGTAGAAAGATTAGGATATTGATTAGTCTACATGTAATACAGATACGAGACAGCACACCACTTAAAATATATGATTAATTTCTGCTTCTGCAACTGTTTTTAACATTATATATTACAAAATGCAACCCCAAAATGATATAAATAATCAACTGTTACCTAAAAGACTCGTGTCCTGGAGTATCAATGATAAGCATTCCTGGAATCTTGACTGTCTCTCTGTCAAACTATTATTGCAAAGTATTAATTAACTGATATTTAGGCAAACCAATTTTTTATAACAGTTTCATACTAGACCACATTTATTACAAATGTTCAATCCCAATCCCATTTGAAGGTACATTAATATTTTAACTATTAATATACAGGTTAACAATTGAGTAACTTTCCATTATTAGATTATGATAATTGAGATAATTTTAAGATCATAAGTTAAGGTGCTTTTATTGCTAAGTGCAGCAACCAAATTATTGTGAGCTCCATCTTTGTTGACATTTGCAAAATTACAAATGAATAATACAATAGACATAAAAACCTCCATAAGGTAAGTAATTCAATTCTATGTATATCAAGTTAACAGTATTATGTGAAAGGCACCTAAGGGGCTGAAAGGCTCCTACTTACAGTTTTCACCATCTTTGCTTGTTCATTAATGGCTTCAAGGGGAACATTAGTTGCCCCAATCTGCTGAGTGATGCCACCTGCCTCACTGTCTTGCACATGAGTATGACGAAGCTGTATGAAATATACCAGAATTATTATTATTATATAATATTAAACAGTTCCCAACTACTACAAGTGTTCAGTTTAAGTAAAAGCCAACAGTTTGCAAGCTAGTGCTATATCTGGACTTACCTTATCGAGGATTTTTGTTTTTCCTGTATCTACATGTCCCAGCACACAGATAACAGGTGCTCGTAGTTTCTCAATGTTTACATTTTTATTATTTTCAATTCGACGTTTCTAAAATTAAAATCTGAGAGTAAGTTTCACCCATTAATAAAGAACAAAGTGAAATGCAAATAAGTCAGATTTGAGGATTCAAATATTTTCAAGACCAATGCAATATTTCCTGTTTTTTAGCTTTCTTTTTAAAATAAACCTCAAGAGTTATATGCTAGTTGACATCATAAACAGATGTTTATATTTAGTTACATACTAAAATTCTGTATCAAAAGGCAATAATTCTGGCTGAAATGCAGAGCCTTCTCCAGTTCGTGGGGAAAAGGCAAAAAATGCTGTTTGAGAAAATGTTTATCTACCTCAATTCGATGTTTAGCTTTGTCATATGAACGTTCTTCTTTAGTGCGATCATCATCCGATTCATACTCTGAATCTGAACTTATTTCTTTATTTAGCTTTTTTTCTACAGATTGTTTTGCAGCAACTTGTGGGTCTGATTCCTTTTCATCTGAAGTTTTATCTTCTTCGCTTCCTTCACTTTCTCCTTCTTCAGACTCATCACTCTCTTCCATATCCTCATCTTCATCGTCATCCTCATCCTCATCTTCATTTTGTTCTTTGACTTCAATATGGACAGTTTTTCTCTCTGATGAAGAAATACAAAAGTTACTTAATATGACCTAGAACTAAGAAGAAATTTCCTGACAGAACAATTAATCAGTGGAACAACCTGCCTCCAGAAGTTATGAATGCTCCAACGCTGGAAATTTTTAAGAAACCATTTGTCTGAAATGGCATAGGGTTTCCTGCCTGAGCAGGGGGTTGGACTAGAAGATCTCCAAGGTCCCTTCCAATTCTGTTATTCTGATTCTAATTTGGCTCATCCAACTCTGCCTTGCCCAGATATTTATAGGTAATGTTGCATATCACTGAGAATTCTTTTGAGGTTTGCAACATATACAATATGTAATAAATAGATACACTGCAGACTCATTTCCCCTGACCTGCCACATATAAAAAGTCAAGAGACTGTTTATTCTTTTCTTGGTTACGTTCCCACTACAGAAGATCTTGTTGATAACAGAAATGTGGCCCTTCTCTCAATGTTATCACTAGACCACCCAGTTGGACAGCTAGGTAATTTTTACAAATTACTAAAGTGCTAAATATTAACAGAAAAACAAGCAACACATAAACAGTTTGAAATACCATTTTAATCATGTTTACACTGCTTGCTCACTTTCCCTTGCTAGAAAAACAACCAAGTCTTTAATGAAAACAAACACATTCTCACATTCCTTGTAATATTCCGTTCCTTTTTCGAAAATTTACCTTTTTCTCTTTCTTCATCACTGGCCATAGCTTCCCAGTCATCTAATCCTGCATCTTCAGGTTCTTCCTCTTTTTCTTCTGAAACTAAACAATGATAGATTTTCTATGCAACAAAGTTTACTTCATAGCTTACTGGGCATTAAACTAATTTCTTACTGGCTGAATGTAAACATTTGAACATTTTTCATAAAGATCACACACAGATTAACTTAAGGAAATTACATGAGGTACCAAAAAGAGCTGATTATGATATAGATAATGAAAGACTGAATGCCCAATTTAGAACTGACCTGGTTCATCTTGAAGATTAATCTCCTCTTTTTCTGGTACAACTGTTTCTGCAGTTTCTTCCACTGGGGATGCCAATTCTGTAATTTCTAAAAACGCAATTTAAAATTATTAGTTATGACTATTTTAAATTCATGTCATTGTTCAAGAACAAAGCTCCTATAGCCATACTTACATTACATTCTTCAATTAACCTAAAAAACAATATTTATGCTTCTAGGCTATCCAATAACCACAGCCTCTAAGGCAGTGTTTCTCAACCTTGACAATTTTAAGGCATGTGGACTTCAACTCCCAGAATTCCACAGCCAGCATTGCTGGCTGTGGAATTCTGGGAGTTGAAGTCCACATGCCTTAAAATTGTCAAGGTTGAGAAACACTGCTCTAAGGGAAGTCCATTTGACAGAGGACTCACTATTTAATGCAGACTTCCCTACACTGTAGGCACAGTAAATTATAATGCATGTGGTCTCTGCAGTAATGATATATTCATTTGATTAATTAATTTATGCATTAATGGCTGGCGCAGGATGTAAGAATGAAAATAAATTTAAAATACCTGTAGATACGTAAAAGTTTTAATAACCCAAATAACATAGAAATAGCATCCTAACTATTAAGAATATAAATCGTGTCAATTCGCTATAAATCAGAAACATTATTCTACACAAAATTGATCAGCCTTTTTTAAAAGGCAGACAACTTTTCCATGCTTTTGTGGCATGGCTCTAAATTATATTCATTATCCTGTGAAATTCCAATTTATTCTGATACAAGCACATAGTAAACAAAAAACTTTTAACTCTTACAGATCATGACATATATTTTACTTTTCAATTTATCTAATATGAAAGCAGAGAAGGAATGAACCGTCACTTTGTACAAACCTATATGGAATATCTCAGATTCTTGCATTAATATTTTAAAAGTCAGTCAAGAATTTATAGAATCATAGAATGATAGGAGTGGGGTAGGTGGAAGAGACCTTAGTGATTATCTGGTTCAATCCCCCACCTGGTGCAGGAATTCACCAGCAGGACCTCTCTGGTATTTAAGAACTTTGTGCAAAAGAGATTCTCCCGATGGACCTGTCACTGGACAGCACAGCCCACTAAAGACTATCCTTTGCTCTATAGCAGTGTTTCTCAACCTTGACAATTTTAAGGCATGTGGACTTCAACTCCCAGAATTCCACAGCCAGCAATGCTGGCTGTGGAATTCTGGGAGTTGAAGTCCACATGCCTTAAAATTGTCAAGGTTGAGAAACACTGCTCTATAGAGA
Organism: Protobothrops mucrosquamatus; assembly: GCF_001527695.2. Lineage (NCBI taxonomy): Eukaryota > Metazoa > Chordata > Lepidosauria > Squamata > Viperidae > Protobothrops > Protobothrops mucrosquamatus. Next base: position 1,468,212 of record NW_015386095.1, on the reverse strand, counting down.
TGTATCAAAGGAGATACTTGGAAGCACAGAAAGTAGTGACTGAAATGATTTAATCTTTTCTTCTTGATTTTTAACTTTTTTCTGTGTTTACAGTTATTCATAAATAAAATTATCACCTTCTTTGTTTTCTTGCTGCTGTTGCTTTTTTTTCTTTTTGTCTTCATATATGGGTCTTTTTTTTGGTACTGAATCTTTGGATGGCACCTCCACACCTGCACATTAAACAAAAAAAATGACAAGGGACTGAATTTTGAAATTAACAAGATAGGATAAAATTTGAGGACAAACATCTTGACCCAAATACAGTATGTCTAGACTGAGACTTAGGACTTTTATTATGGATCAGTTAATCTGCTAGTGTTTTGATTTTACACTAGTATTTCTATTATTGAATAATAAATATTATTAGTATTTAGAGCCTACATTCAGTGGAAAAATACAGAAAGCAGCAGTTAATAACAATAATTTCTAATCTGTATGTTAAATGAAGTAGAGCTGAAAAAAAGATGACCTGAATGGCAACAAAAAACTACACATAAAAATGCAGAGCTCATTTGTACTTTGGCTTACTAAAATAAAATAAGATTGTTTAAACATGATAGCAGACACTCATTTACAATTGTACAACTTGATCTTAAGCAGATTTTGTCAATAATAAATTTTCACTTAATTCATTGGAGGCCATTCTGAATTAAGAGTATAGAATTGCAGTATTTTGAGTTAATACTTTACACAATACCAATAAGAATTGCAAGAATTACAGCATTTCCATTAAAATGACCCTGTGCTATCCTAACAACCATATTCTAATGAAACATGTATAATATTTTACCCTGTACAGGATGAAAATTAGAAAATTAATATAAAGAGCAATCCTTACCCTGTGCTTGTAGCAACTTAAGAGTGACCTCTGCCCTGGCTTTGGATTCTCTTTGAGATTTGGTTAGAAGCTTTCCTTCCTTCTTCAAACGTTCTTTCCTCTCCTTTTCTTTTTGTTTTTTCCTTTCCTTTTTCTCTTGTTCCAAGCGTTCCTACAAAAATCAACTTTTAGCCACTTTATGACTTCCAGTCAGTGGTGAGATTCAGCCAGTTCACACCACTTCGGCAGAACCGGTAGCTAATTTTTTGTTGCCAAAGCCCAGAATGGACTTCCGGAAGCGGCATCCACACAAAGAACCGGTTGTTCACATATTTGAATCCCACCATTGCTTCCAGTGCACATGGTTGGAACTTGGCATGATAAGGTTGCAATGCTGCACACATTCAGTGGGGAGTCTCATTTAGATTTCACTCTGAGTAAATGAATGCAGCATTGCATTACAAATATACTACATGTAATTCAATAACAAATACAAATCAAGATTAATTATACCAATAGCTTATTGATTTTCAATACAGAAAAAAAAATTACATGGCAAAGGATTCTGAGCAGTGGCGGGATTCAACCGGTTCGCCCCACTTCGGCAGAACCGGTAGCTAATTTTTTGTTGCCCAGGCCCAGAATGAACGTCCGGCAGTGGCATCCACACAGAGAACCGGTTGTTCACATATTTGAATCCCACCACTGATTCTGAGTATCTTTGCCTTTCAAAGCCAAAAATGTAGAGACAAGCCCGTCTTCTCAATCTATAGGAAAAGATGTAATACCTCTTCTTTACGTTTGGCTTCTAGCTCTTCAAGTTGTCTGATACGCTCCTCCTCTTCCCTCTTTGCCCTTTCCTCCTCTTCTTTCAGTTTAGCCAAGGCTTCTTGCATTGCTTTAACTGTGGCCTTACTGGGGCCTTTTTTTTTCTCTTTCTCCTTTTCATCTTTCTCTCCTTTCTTTTTCTTTTTATCTTTATCCTTTTTCTTTTTCTCACCTTCATTATCATTAACTAAAAAAGGAAAGTTAATTGCTGAAGCACAAGACATAATTCTGTATAAGAACTTAAAAAGTAACAAAAGTTAGGCACGCTTAAATACTTGGTATTTAATAAATTGAATTGAATAAACTATCAACATGAATGATAACTGGGCAGCGTTCAATTAATTTTAACCACAGAATAGGTTTAAAGAAAAATATAACTGATGAGTCAAGAATGAGTCCAAACTATAATTAGTGCCATTCATTAGGTTACACACTGAAACCTGCAAAATTCTAATAGCCAAAAAATAACTATAAATCATCTTCTTCCTAAATATGTCTTTCACAAGTAAAGCCAATTTCTCAATGTACATATAAAATCAGAGTGGTATCATTTGCTGATAGCCAAATGTGAAAAGATTTGAGAATAGTTCTATAAAGACCGATGAATGGTATACGTTAACATTTCTTGGCACATTACAAGACTAGAGAAAAACACTTTTAATAGTCTGCTCTGGGACACTTTTTTCACTCCTTATTTTTTTGAGAAACCAAGTATAAAATTAAAAAAAAATCTGCTTCTCACATATTTCCCAAATGTTACTAACCTTCTGCTACTTCTGGAGTCTCTCCCTTTTCCACAGTGGCAGATGCCGACAGCTGATCTGATGCAGTTCCTTTGTCAGTCCTCTTCGGCTTTACCTGTTCTTTATTAGCTTCCAAGTCTTCTTTTTCCTTCTGTTTTCTTAGTTTGGCCTTCTCCTCTTCCCGTTTTTTCTTTTCTCGTTCTTTTTTTTCTGCCTTCTTCTGAGCCACAGTTTTGATTTTAAATGAAGAGTTATCCATGTCATCTCCGCTTTCAGTCTCAGCCACTAGTTTTGCCTTCTGATTTTTCTTCTGCCCCTTTTTTGCCTGTGAGCCTTCATCCAATTCATCTTCACTCTCATCAGAGGATACATATTGTGCCTGCTCTCTGCTCTTCTTTACAATGCCAGCTTCATCTTCTTCAGAAAATTCGTACTTATTACCTGATTTCTGAACTTTTCCTTTCTTTTTTTTCAAATCAAAATCATCATCCTCACTCCCGGAGAGTAGTTCTTTCTTGGGTTTGAGGGACTTTTTAGATTTTTTTTCTTTGTCCTCCATTTCTTCACTGCCATCTTCCTCCTCTAAGCTAGCCGTTTTATTCTTGCCCTTCTTCTTTTTATCTTGTTTTGACAGGCTAAATTCTTCATTGTCATTCTCTACCTAATAATTTTTTTTAAATAAATCAGAAATTGAAAATAACAATAGAAACCTGTACATTTGGTTTGCAATCAGTACATTCTATGACTATTGACCATAAATAAACAAAAACACCTCTCAGAAATATATCTCCCACTTATTTGGTTGGGAGTGGTGGGAAAAGAAATCTGAACAAATGCTTCAGATGGTACATATAATAAAATCTTGTTCAAAAAGTGTAAAGACGTTGTACAATAAATTGTGCTTTTTGCTGAAGATTTTGCATATGTAAGTTTTTCTGCATGTGGCAAAGGAACCATCAAGCACAGCACTACATATGTGAACTTTTTTCTGTCTGGACTGTATTCAATTGCTCCTGAAAGCACATTTCTTTGGAATATAATTTCATAAGTCTTAAATTAATAAGATTATTAGACTGCTCTTCCTTTTCCTGGTACTGTTGTCTTGTACAATGTGATAAAAATTCTGTTTCAATAATACACCTGATTAAGTTCATATTGTGAGAAGGGAAGGAACGTAGTTGCAGAGAGAGGGGAGGAAGGAGGGCTAAATTGAACCCAAGACCATCATCAGCAGAACCAGGCAGTGGGCTAGGAGGGGTGGGGCAGAACAACCTTAGCAGTGGTCTGCAAAGGGAATGAGGGCAAGCAGGCACACACTTTGTAGAGCCAGACCCAAGATCAGCAAACACAATAGGGCTTAGGAGTGGTATAAGGAAGGTATCTGTAGAAAGGATATGGGGAGAGATCAGCAAAGCATGAATTAAGTCCATGAGTTAAATAGGGGCGGGAAGAAGAGTTGCAGAATTGGGTCTAAAGCCAATGGCAGCAGCATTAAAGACAGGATGGCCTGTGGACAGGATGGAACACATCAGGCAGGAAGACACTTGAGACAGTTGCCCTATGAGGGAAGCAGGGAGTACACAGATTACATGGCTGGAAAGACATAAGTAAGAATGTGACAGTGTTGGCCTCTAGGCAAATAGCAGCAGGATCTGGAAATAGTCTCAGGAATCTTTGGACAGGATGGTGGGCAGCTGGGCAGCAATAGTCTGAGGCAAGTATTATAGAAGAGAGCACTGACACCTGACGCTTGTAAAAACCCTTACATTTGCAACTCTTCCAACAAAGCTGGACTGTTGTCAGAACTTGGACCAAACTGACTGGTTAAGCCAGCAGCTAAGCTGTTGTCTTCCCCTTTGTCTGACTGCCAGATTTCTCCTAGTAATTATCTGGAAGACAACAGCTACCTGGATAGGCTTTCAATGGTTGGCAAGAAATAGCAATTGCCTGATAAGGTGAATAGCAGCATAGAACTCTGTTTTGCAATATCACTCTATGGCATCTTCCTGCTATACCACTTTCCACCCTTCTCACAGATTCCATTAATTAAATTGAGTTCTGTCACCACTGCTAGCCTTGGGAACAACTCTGCAGAGCACCCACTTGTCTCCTATCAGTCCCACAACCTGTGCAGCCCCAAGCCCCCTCAGAAAAGAGTTGCCCAGTCAACTTAGTGCACCTTTCTTGACAGGAGCCTTCTTCCTGGTCCTTTTTTTACTTGGCATATGTCCCCTGGCTCGAGCCCCTCAAACCAACAACCTGTTCCTCAGGGCATTTCTTTGCTCCTTCCAGCAGCTGTAGCCCATCTCTGGGGGTCTTTCAGGGGAGTCAGCAGGACATGGATGAGGATCTGGGTAGGTTTTTTTTTCCCCAGCCCTGCATTCCTGAGGCATGATTGGGTACAATTGATAAGCATGAGTATAGACAAGAGCTACCATAAAAAAATTAAATGGCAAGACAGGGGATGAAGCTGAGCTCCCTCCTTCAGGGTGCCATATTTGCACCAGCCAGGCAATGCATACCCAGACCTACTTCTCAGGAACAGAACACCTAAAGCTCCATACACGACTACTGTGCTCCCTGGCAAGCTGGGACTGGTACCAAATTCTGACAGGGCTCTAATTTTACAGGCATAAAGGGGATAAAGAATGGAATAAGGATGCCATTTAATCTAAACAGATAATTGCCATACTCAGTAATCTTAAGAAAGGTTTCATTAGCACCTTCATTCATCATTTATTCACTGGAAATCAAGGCAACACAAAGTTTCAGAGCTTTGTGGGAAGCAAAGTAAATGCAGATGAATCATTATGCTTCAAAGATCAATAGCCAAATACCCCATTTCCTAATACTGTTAGACTAAAATATAATTTTGGTTACTCTATAAATATATCAGACTTTACACCAAAGTTGATTTTGATATGTAAAGGAAATTGAGATTTAGGTTGTATTCTGATACTTTTGTGTATCTGGTTATATGGACTGTAAGCAAACTTTCCCATTGGTGAATATAAATATCTGTGCTTTGGATATAAATGAAATATATGGACATTCCTTAAGCATTAAGACTAATTGGATTGAGATAAAATATAAATTAATCTTGGACATATTTAAAACATCTTATTCTTATTCAGTCATATTGCTTGCATCACTTCTATAAGGTATTAAGATTTTCACTGTGTATACTGCATTACCTTTTGGGTTTAATTTCCTGTATTATCATATGATTTTCTTCTCTACTTAAAATGGGATAATTCAATGTAGAAATCCATTTTGTGTATACAGGATATGTCAGAGAAAGTTTAAAGCTTTTTTTTTTTACAATGGAAGTGTTAAAAAAAAGCCCTTTTGAGTAATCTGGTCAAATGTTTTGGAGATGTTCTGCTCACAAGATAACTTTCCACACCACTTTCCAGGCAAGTGGATAAATTTCAGTGTTAAATTATTATACATAGTGTGTTTTCAGATGAATTAATCTGATAGAAAAGACATACAGTATTTTAAAGCTTTGAGCACCAGTTTTGCAGTATTTTTACCTTTGCTACAACTGGTTCTTTTTCAACTCTCCCACCTTGTGTTTCTAGAGACAGCTCTTCCAATTCTTTCAAGATATCATCTTCACTGCAATAAGAATGACATTATTTAGATCCTGTTTATACACTAAGAAAACAGAAGTCAATCATTGGATAAGTCTGATAACAGAATAAGAGAATAAAAGAGTTGAAAGGGACCTTGGTGGTCCTTTAGTCCAACCCCCTACTCAAGCAAATAACCCATTTCAGATAAATAGTGTTTAAAGTAGGGTTGTTTAGCAGTCTAAATCATAACATTCTTTCTATTTCATCTTCTTGAAACTGCCCAAAACATTGTAAGGGAAAGAGAGATACAGGAGAGGGTGAATTCCACAGTATATACCCTGCCATATTTTATTTTCCAAGCTAAAAAGTATCATATAAACACATAGCAAGTTAATGTATCTATGAGATTGGCAGTCTCATGTTCCTTCATCTGGAAAACTACTTAAGAAGAAATTTAGAGCAGTGCGCCAGTTCTCATATAATAGTTGGACAGTGAAACTAAAGGGAAAATGATAGTTTGATGGGCAATAGCACACAGATGAATAGGGAAGACAAGACATTTTGTATTGACTGAACAACTCAATAGGATGCTACCAAAACATTTCTGCAAAATGTTGCCATTGCTGAAAGTGTCAGTGAAACTACAAAGATGAAAAACTAAATTTGGTGTCTATCATCCTTATCACAATTCTCTTTGTTATCATTAAATGCACTTGTACAAGCTTTGACTCCAAATATAGCTTTTTAGCTCCCATCTCCATAACATGCTACAAGGATATTCACAAAGTTTGCTTCCATGCATCTAACCTAAATTATATCAGAACTATGAAAGATAAGTTTTGTACTTACTCATAATCTTGTTTTTTCTTTTCTTTTTTTTTCTTGCCTTTAGATTTTTGAGGCTCTTGTTCCTTGGCAGCACCTGCACCCTCTATTTCAGCAGCAAGGGCATCAAGATCAAGATCATCCTTGGCACTAGAACAGCCCCGCAAAAAAAGAAAAAAATTCAAAGTCTAACGAAATGTGAAATGTATCAGATAAAGAAGTTCAAATTTGTACTTTCCAATACTAGCATTTTAAAGAAAACTTGTGCTTCACTCTGAGAAAGTCTTGTTTTAATAATTATTTCAGCATTTTACTTCTATTCAAGAGGCCCAAATCTAGCAGACTTTGGCTGGATACACAAATAATAATAATAATAATAATAATAATAATAATAATAATAATAATAATAATAATAATAATAATAATAATAATTATTATTATTATTATTATTATTATTATTTTATTTTATTTTTCCCTGGATATCTGGTGAAAAATGGGTTACAGGACTCAGGACTGTTAGCTGAGCAACCAGGGCCAGCAGCTGCAGAACTACTGGAAGAAAAGGTGTTTACCCGTCGCAAATACACAGTGATTGAAAACAAAGAAATAATGATCTGTTACTACAGATCAAGTCCAACAAGAAGAGGATATCTAAAACGAATGCACCAGTTCTGGAAAGAACAACATCCAGAATCAGAAATAACAGAACAAGAGACTAGCATATCAACACTGATTTATAATACGAAATAAAGTATTCACAGAAATAGAACTGGACGAACTGCAAAGGTTTACCTAGGGCAAAGAAATCAAAGCCTTGCCAGAAGTAATTCAGAATGTAGAGGCAAACCAGAGGGAGTTGGCAGTGAAGGAATCCAGCAGAGATATACAACTGTTCTCATTTGGAAACCAGGCACCTCTTCCTCAGAAAGAACAAAACCCTCTAACTAAAGAAATAAAAGAATTGAAACAAAGAATAACTGAGCATCTAGAACAGCACAAAAACAACAGAATAAGGCTGCCTGCATTGAAGCTTGTTCCAAAGAAACAGCTAGCACAAGCATTAAAAGATGCAAATACTGCAATATCAAGTATAAGCACCAATTCACTGCAAGAAACAAACCAACT
>NW_015386095.1:1416035-1460154 GCF_001527695.2 Protobothrops mucrosquamatus | reverse complement strand
ACTGCAGTTATAACTGAATACCTGGGATGCAAAATCAACAAAGAAGAAAAACAAACAAACAGTGCACCACAAAAATGGAAGGTTAGACTAGAAAATAAGATCAGCAAGTTAAGATCACATGCAAGCAAGCTAGAATAGATGAAAGAAAAGAAGCTGAAGAACAAGAAGACCAAAGAACACCTAATCAAGAAATACCACTTAGAAACAAGGAAGATCAAGGAAGCACTAGAAATAATAAAGCAGCAAATAACAGCTATAGCCAGGAAAATCAGAAGCTCGAATTGCAAACTGTAGGCAGAACCTCCAATTTCAATCCAACCAGAAACATTTCTATCAATCCATCAATGGAGAAACTACAATGAATCAGTCAGTACCTGACAAGGAAGAAACTGCAGTTCTGGAAGCAGATATGGGATAACCCAAAGAAATACAAGGATACGGCTTGGTTAAAAGAGGTGGATGCAAATAAAACAGAAGTTGAAATGAAAGTAGTAATAACAACAAAAATGGTAGAGAAAAGAGCAAGGAAGATCAAAAATTGGTCAGCACCAGGTGAAGATGAACTGCATGGGTTTTGGTTAAAACATCTAGCTGTTATATACCCACTCATTGCCAAGCAGTTCAACAATATACTACAAGGAGGAGAAATTGAAAAGTGGCTAACAACTGGGAAAACCTACAATGAAAAATCCAGCAAAAGGGGCAACACCAGGCAACTAAAGGCCAATTACCTGCTTACCAACAACTTTCAAATTGCTAACTGGTGTGGTAGCTGATGCACTACAACAGCATCTACTTGAAAACAATCTCTTTCCACCTGAGCAGAAAGGAAACCGCCCCAATAGCAGAGGAACAAAAGATCAACTTCTAATAGACAAAATGATCTTGGAAAACTGCAAGAAAAGGAAGACCAACCATTTGACTCTCTGTCACATGACTGGATAATTAAGTGCCTAGAAATAACAGGAGTCAGTAGAAACATCAGATTTGTGCAAAGATCGATGCCACAATGGAAGACAGTTGCAGATCAATGGTGAGAGACTGGGAGAGGTTAACACCAAGAGAGGAATATTTCAAGGAGATTCATTATCACCATTACTATTTGTTATTGCACTGTTTCCTCTTTCAACAATACTGAATAACTCAGGACATGGCTATCAAACATCAAAAACATCTGCCAGACTATCTCACCTCCTTTACATGGATGATCTGAAGCTGTATGGAAAAACATCATCTGAAATAGAATCGCTGCTCAACACTGTCTGTATATATAGCCAAGATATTGCAATGGAGTTTGGCTTGGACAAATGTGCCACACTTACTATCAAACAAGGAAAAATAGTGAAAACTGAAAAAATCAAGATGCCCCACAAAAATAACATTAAGAGTCTGGATGAGGAAGATTACTACAAATACTTGGGTATCCTTCAAGCTGACAACATCAAGCACACTGAAGTCAAGAAAAAGATTAGAGGTGAATACATCAGAAGAGTGAAGAAGATCTTAAATTCCAAACTCAATGGAGAAAATACCATGAAGGCAATCAACACCTGGACAATTCCAGTCATTAGATACACAGCTGGAATAGTGGACTGGACTCAAGCAGAACTAAAAGCAATGGATAGTAAGACCAGAAAAATAATGACAATGAATCATGCCCTTCATCCACGCAGTGACATTGACAGACTTTATCTACCAAGGCAAATAGGTGGGCGTGGAATGCTACAAGTACATCAGATAATTGAAGAAGAAAAAATGGCTTTGGAAGAATATCTGAAGGACAGTGATGAAGATGCACTGAAATTAGTATATCAGGAAGGCTTACTGACTACTGGAGAGACCAGACTGGCCTACAAGAAAGACCAAATGAAGAACAGAATAGAGGCATGGGAAGACAAAGCACTACATGGCCAGTACATTAAAAAAAATGGCTGGGAAAGCAGATAATAACAAGACCTGGCAATGGCTAAGAGCAGGAAAATTGAAGAAAGAGACCGAGGGACTAATTCTGGCTGCACAAGACCAAGCCTTAAGGACAAATGCATACAAAGTCAAAATTGAGAAGACAGCAACAGACAGTAAGTGCCACCTATGCAAAGAAGCTGAAGAAACAGTGGACCACCTGGTAAGCTGCTACAAGAAGATCGCACAGACTGACTACAAGCACGGCATGACAAAGTAGCAACAATGGTGCATTGGAATATCTGCAAGAAATATCATTTGCCTGTAAGCAAGAACTGGTGGGATCATAAAATAGAGAAAGTCATAGAAAATGATAAAATTAAACTGCGGCGACTGACTATCCAGGGGAGTTTAAAATGCTGAAAGAATAACTTGATTCTAACTGGATTTCTATCTTTCTAAAATTTGAGGACTAAAAGATTTCTTATTCTTATTGAAGATTTGGGTTTTTACTTACAAAAAAGAAGTAAAATTGGAAAAAGTATTATTAAAATTTTGGACTTGAAAAAAAAATCTTAAATGGTATGGGCGACATCTTGTGGCTAAACCTGATTTTACAACTTGTTATTGTCTAAAAGAGACTTGGCTTGAAGCCCAGACTATAGATAAGACTTTTGCAACCTTGGCAGATATCAGCTGTGAGAAGCACAGCTGTGTTCTATACTCAGTGACAAAATTATTTTCATTCTCTGATTGTAAAACAGCGGTTCTCAACCTATGGGTTGCGACCCCATTTGGGGTCGATCAACCATTTCACGGGGGGCGCCAAGCAAGGCTGTCCGCCATTTTTTTCCCCTTTTCCTGCGGGTGCCTTACCTCCCTTGAGCTGGGCCAGCTGGTGGTCGGCCTGCTCCGTCTCTGCCGCTTGCCAGCTATGCCTCGGCCGGCGCAGGGGGCGGAACCACGCATGCGCGGCGCTCCCGGGCAGGGAAAGTCCTCGACTTACGACTGGTTGGGTAGTCCTCGACTTACAACCGGTTTAGGCCTCGACTTACAACCGGTTAGTCCTCGACTTACGACCGGTTTAGTCCTCGACTTACGACCGGTTTAGTCCTCGACGTACGACCGGTTGGGGGTCGCGGCATTAAAAAGGTTGAGAACCACTGTTGTAAAGCTTTTAATTTGACACACCACTAAAAGAACATGGATGAAGATCAGGAACAGATTCTCTCATGTTGAAAGCAATTTATGAAACTATTCTTACAGCTTCTGATGAAATGAGAAGCTACAAAAAAGAACAAGATGTAAGCCTAGATATACAAACTCAAACTTTGATTACAACTAAAGAATCAACTACACAGAATATAATAGAAGTGGAACAATCAAATACTATGATAGAAGATTCAACTAATCAACAAACACAGTTAACGGAAAACCCAGAAAAGGGATTGACAACATTGAAAATGGAAAAGACTTTCTATATAAACCAGAAGAAACCTGAGGATCAAGAAAAAGAACAGACTGAAGGGAAGATAAACATTTCTGGACAACTACGTTGAGATGGAAAAATAGAGAGACGATTTGTTAGGCCTTCTAAAAAAAATGGCAACTGGATGGTCTCTTTTATCTCAAACAACATATATAATAATAGAGCGAGATCTATTTGATGACTTAAAAGCACGGATATGCAAGGCGAGTTGGCAAAGAATGAAAGCTAGAATAAGGCTGAAGAAAATTGGGGTTTTGACTTATTAGTGAGGATTAAAATAGAATATACTCAAATAGACAAGATGTGTACTCTGAATACTAGATTTTGTTATGAACTGAGATAAAGAAAACTTTGGTCATTTAAAACTTGGAAGTATAAATATTAAAAGTTAAATTTGAATATTGATTTGTTTATAAAGGTTGAATGTAAAAATAATTAAGATATATATAAGCTAAAAATCTATTGATAAATGTAATAAACATGTTTTTACTTAGCTGATATAATAAGAACTGTACTACCTTAAATATGAGATAGTAGACATTAAGAAAAAAAGAGAGGAAGTATTTGATGTTGAAACGAGAAATTTTGGTTACTAAATTTAAGACATTTGGACATTAATAGAAAATAAGAATGTTATACTGTATTATTAATTAGATGATGTAAGATGGTGAGAAATAGAATACACTCAAATAGATAAGACGTGTATCCTGAATATTAGACTTTGTGATGAATTGTGATGAATTGTGATAAAGGGAACTTTGGCTAATTAAAATTTAGAATTATAAATATTAAATGTTAAATTTAAATATTAATGGGAAACTAAAAATGGGGAAAAACTAATTAGGACATTGATTGTCTATAAAGACTGAATGTTAAAATAACCAGGATATGTATAAGCTAAACATTATTGATAAATCTAAGAATGTTATTTTTATTTAATTGATATAATAAGAATTGTATTAGTTAAAAGTGAGACAGTAAATACTAAGGGGAAAAGAGGAAATATTTAATGTGGTAGAATGAGACTTGTACTAAAGATACTTGTATGTCATTTAATTATCTATTAACTCAGCCGCCACGTTACTTTTTAAATACTTAAATGTAAAATTAGAAAATCAATAAAACATTAAAAAAAAGAGAGAGAATAGCTTGACTCCCTCTTCTTTGTGGTAGCCCCTGAGATATTGGAACACTGCTATCATGTCACCCCTCGTCCTTCTCTTCATTAAGCTAGACATATCCAATTCCAGCAACCGTTCCTTATATGTTTTAGCCTCCAATCCCTTGATGATCTTTGTCGCGCTTCTCTGTACTCTTTCTAGAGTCTCAACATTTTTTTTACATTGTGGTGACCAAAACTGGATGCAGTATTCCAAGTGTGGCCTTACCAAGGCATTGTAAAGTGGTATTAACACTTAACATGATCTTGATTCTACCCCTCTGTTAATGCAGCCTAACACTGTGTTGGCTTTTTTGGCAGCTGCAGCACACTGCTGGCTCATATTTAAGTGATTGTCCACTAGGACTCCAAGATCCCTGAGCAAGGTACCACCTATACCTGTGGTGGCGAACCTATGGCACGCATGCCAGACTGGGCACGCAGAGCCCTGTCAGCACGCGCACCAGAGGATGCTCCCCATTCCTCGTGAGCCTGACTAGTGGGAATTGCAGAGGACAGGGAATCCGAATCTAGCAGCGCTCTCGCGGAAACAGCTGGAACAGCTGGGCGGGGAGAGGGGAACCTATAAAAGGAACAGGTTTTGGCAGGAGTGCAGCGAGAGAGAGCGAATGAGCAAGCAGACGGCCTTTGGAAGTGATGGTGGACCTGAGTTTGGAGAAAACAAGTAGGACACGGTGTCCGTTTGCGCTTTGCAGAAGGCTAGCGGGGGAAGGACACATGAGTTCGGATTTTGGAGAAAGGGAGAGAGGAAGGAAGGAGGGGAGGAGGGAGGAAGGAAGGAAGGAAGGGTCCGCCAGCGCCGCTGGGCAGATGCGTGGCCGGGCTTCCCTAGGTGATACCAAAGCCAGCCAGCCCTTTTATGGGAGCATGGGGGGAGGGGGGAGAGCAGCTACTCCCGAGCACCGTGCCTGCCTCCATTCGGGCTCCCTCGGCCTCTCCGCCCCCCTCCAGACTGGGGCTGGTCAGATTTTTCCCATGGGCAGCACTGCGCCCGCCACCAGCCCATCCCCGGCCAGCCCTCCTCCTTCTGTGGGCGGACCGCGGTTTACCAAGCCGGGCGGCGCCTCTCCCTGCACGCATCCTCAGGCGGAGGAGCCGGGCAGCCGCGGCTCTCGCTCCCCTTTGGCCTCCATCCACCCGAGGCCCAAGCTTGGTGCACCCGGCTGGCCGGCGACGGGCTGGAGAGTGCGGACGGTGGCAGCTGCCTTTGGACGAGTGGTAGGCGGGGTGGGTGCTCCCTATGTCCGCGGGGGAAGAAGCGGTGAGGAGGCTGTGTGCCCAGCCCAGGCACGCGAAGCAGCAGCCCTACGTGCATCACCATGTGCAAGCGTGCCCCTGCCCTGCCAGGTAAGCGGAGCCGCGGCATCTGCGGCAGAAGAGCACAGGCGGGCAACGGAGGGCACAGGGAGCCCCAATCCCAGCATAGCCCCTCCCCACTCTCCTCCTCCCCCCTCGGAAGAGCTGCAGGGCTCACGAGTTGCAGTCTGGGGACTCAGTCTCTAAAAGATTCGGCATCACTGACCTATACTATACCTGTGCATTTGGTTTTTCTTGCCTAAATGTAGAACCTTACTTTTTCACCATTGAATTTCATTTTGTTAGATAGCGCCCAATGTTCAAGCCTGTCAAGCTCCTTCTGTATCTTAAGCCTATCTTCTGGAGTGTTGGCTATTCCTGCCAGCTTGGTGTCGTCTGCAAATTTGATGAGTTCCCCATCTGTCCCCTCATCCAAATCGTTGATGAAGATGTTGAAGACCACTGGGCCCAGAACAGAGCCCTGGGGCACCCGACTACACACTTTCCTCCATGTACACACAGTTCCATTGAGGACTACACGCTGAGTACAGCCGGCCAGCCAGCTACGAATCCATCTGGTGGTGATGCTGTCTAATCCACATTTTTCTATCTTATCAAGTAGTATGATTGGATATTATATTATCTGCAGCTTAAAATAAAGGCTCATTTGAGCTCCTGGTAATTTTTTGACAATCTTTATACTTTTCTTGGCAACAGTGTAGTCTTTTTCCAGAGTGCTTTTTTTGCTTTTCCAGCCCAAGGCGTTCTGGTAGTCAAGTACTAAACAAGACCAAACTGCTTAGCTTCTCAAGATCAGCCAAAGTCACTTAGTTGTTGTCTTTAGTTTTTGCAATGTATAAAATCACATCAACTTCTACTCTTTCTCCAGTAACATATAGTTAAAAATTATCACAGAATATATCTAGCAAGCATCTTCTGTAATAGGCATTTGCATTAGAAAAACCTCAGAATATGTATTGTTTAGCTTTCTCAGATAAATATGACATAAAGATGTTTGAAATAATTCCAATGTAAGCCCTTATACTTAAGAAAGTTCAACAGGGTAAAAGAAAAGGAGGTGGGATAGGGATGGAATGAGACAATAATTGAAGAAAATTCTAAACTGGGAAGTTTGCTCTAAGATAATAAATCATTCTACCTGGAATTCCTTGTCTGTTTTTGAAACACAGGACATGTTCTTCAAAAAAACAACAACCCTAAATGCTTCAAAATCAAAGTTAGGAAGAATCCATTTGAAAAAACTGTAGCATATACATCCAATAAAATAGGAGATAAAAGAGCAACATATTTTTATATCTATTTCATCATAATCAAAGTCAGGCATCTTTCCTAACATCATAAGTTTAATTATATACACAATTTCTTGAAGTAAATTGATAAAGATTATTGTTCTGATCCAATAAATGTAGCAATCTTTCTGTAAAAAAAACTATATCTCCTACTGACGAAGAACTACAAAATATTCTAAAAAATGCAATAAATTGTCAAATAATAATCTAGAATTGTATATACTTTCACATTTGTGTCCCAAGTGGATAGTATATTTTATTGCTTGTTTTTTGAGTCTAAAAGCCTAAGAGAATTCTATCCCTTTTTCTTTTAATATCTAATAAAATGCAGTGTAATCTAATAAAAATCCTTTAAAAGGATTAAGTTCATGTTTAATTTATTAAATTCATATTTAGCAGATATCAAAGATCTATGTAAGGAAATATATAATCATTCTTTAACCTGCTCCTCTAAGAATTTAACTTTACTCAATTATTGTTCTATAAATATATGTGATAAGACCCTGAAAAAATATTTCAACAGCTTTTCATTATCAAAGTGTTGAATACAGTTGAAAACTGTTAATACGAAAAAAAATCACCTCTACCTTTTGCTTAATAAAAGTTTTATTTTTCAGAATGCTAAATATAACCTTATCACTTAAAAGCTTTAAAATTTTTGCCACATAAATTAGTATCACTGAAGCACCGTGTCAATGCTGCTAACATTGAATGTTCCCGCTCTGACAACTGATGAAAATGCAGCCATTTTCTCTTCTTCTTTAATATGCTTTTTCTGGTATTTAGAAATCAGGTGTAGAAGGGGGGGATTGGAATGAAAACTCAACTAGCCACAATAATGCTGCAGCTCCCGCGTTTTAAGCTAATTGGAGAATGTGATTTATGACAGCTCATTGGGGGTGGGAATTGCACTTTGTTACTTTGTGTGTGGGGGGGAAGGGAATTTAGTTTTGGGTTTAACTATGTAGTGCCGATAGTTATCCCAAAGATGTTTTTTTCATGAGGCAACTGGACTTTCTTGCTTTTTCTTTGAAGGCGTTTCGCTTCTCATCCAAAAAGCAAGAAAGTCCAGTTGCCTCGTGAAAAAAGCATCTTTGGGATAGTTAAAAATAATGCACAATAACATTTCAAAAAAAATCAACTTTTAATAGGAATTTAGAGGCGAGATATATTTTAGACTCCCCACAGTTATGAAATGATTTTCAGTGTCAGTTGATCATTTTAGATTTTTCTCAAGAACTATTTCAAGTTCAAGTTAGTATTTCTCTGTGCCGGTGAACCTCTATGGTATAATCTGAGAAAACCGTCATGATTCTTTTTGTCTTCTCAGCCTATTGTGTACATCTGCCTTCAAGTCAATGTTGACTCCTGGCAAGTGCCTGGATGAGTCCCTATAGTTTTCTTGGCAAGAGTTTGGAAGTGGTTTGCCATTGCCTGCTTCCTAAGCTAAAAAAGAGTGACTGGCCCAAAGTCACCCAGACTGACCCAAAGTCCCTGGTGCCTAAGGCAGAATTAGAAGTCATAGTTCTCATTGTTACTTAACCATTATACCAAATTGGCTCTCACCTCAGTCTTACTTGAGCAATTTAAATATTTTATAAAAATTTATTCCTCACAGGAAATCTGAGGCTGAGTAGTTATAACAAAAAAATAAACTGGAATGTAATGAGCCCTCAAATTGATATATTTCATGCAAAGCTGACACTGTCTGATTAGGGCTTCCATAAAGTTCTTGTCAAATGAGCTAGCAACAGATACAAGGGCCATTATTTTGCACTGTTGAATCTCAATAGGATTTAGTAAATTAATTAGAGATATAATGGTTAACTTCATAACATTTTCCAGTAAGCTATTCTGTTCTCTGTCATATCTAAGCTAATGCTTACAGTATTTATAGCCTTTACATCCTCTTTAATCTCCAGGAGAATGGTATCACATATTTCTCAAAAGTCTTGCTGAATTTTCTTTGATACCATAAAGACAAGTAACAAACCAGTGCTCTCTAGTAATTGTATATTTCTGGTTCTGACAGTAACAAAGTAGCAATTAAATACATACCAAGATGAAAAAAACTGTATGGGTGACCATTTCTCTCCTCCCTATTTTCTTCTTAGGATTAAAATGACTGAGTCAAAACATCACTTTACTCAGCAGTTTTTGAAAAACACAGGACTTTGTCCTATTATATCCTGTTCTTATATTTTCCTATGTATTACCTTCTTCTGTTTCAAGTATGATGCTTGCATATGTAACCATAGTAGGCTATTTCATCAGCGTTTAGATCATGTTTTAAGTGTTTACAATAACCAACTGATTCTTTCCATATTATCTTAGGGAGCTAGTAGGATTCAATATTTAATTTCAAGACTGGGAAAATTTATGGCTAGTAGTTAATAACCACTAATAATCATACAGAAATAATCATACAGAATTTACTGGTGCTCTAAATGTTGAAGGTTCCAACAACTACAAGAAACTAGGCAAGTATGAAACTCTGATGAGAATTGCAGTAAGTCAGGGGTCAATAGTACAGATAGGTGAGGCAAAAAGCCCCTTCTTTTACAAGAACCGCAAGAGCAAAACCCTTAATTGTTCGTACCACTGTATTCTTTTTGAAACGAAGGCCATTTGGGCCAGAAAGCTTTCCCTAAGATAGCCAACTTAAGAAAATTCAGTTTCATCAAGAGTAAATTGTGATTATCTTCAACAAGTAGTGTTACAAGGAATTGTCTTGATCTCGTTTAACCTGTTTATCAGTAAGTTTCTCACATCGGATTTGAGCTAAAGGCCAAACATATATCTCTGGAAGCCCAGGCCTTCAGTTCCCCCAAATTTGACAAGGCCTTTAAATAACTCTACCTCTCCTAACTGGAAAAGCGACTGCTGCACCTAGAAGTCACACGAGGGAGTCGAGCAGAAAAACTTACACACCTAAAATAAATGCGAAGGAAATATGACTAACAGCGCCTGTTAATGAATAGGCAAACAAGTACTGAATGAGTCCTCAAATGTAAGCAGTCCAGCCATGAAAGTCCCACAAAGGTCGATATATATTGTCCCCCGTCCCAATCTTTCACACGTCAGGGTAAGAAAGGAGGCACGCGAGCCTCTGGCCCGAACTGTCGCGGCCTCCGAGTGAAAGAGCTGCCTCACATTCCTTGACTCCCTCCGCGCAGCCTGTCTCAGTGTGGTGGAAGGAGAAGAAACGCAGGGCTACCACTGGGCCGGCAGCGACCGATTATTCCCGCTTCCCTCCCACCCAGGCCACGTCCAGGGCTCTGGGTACCTGTCCTCGCTCTTGTTTTTCTGTTTTTTGCCCATGGTTCCAACCGTCTCTTCGGGGCTGGCTCTCTCGCTCGCTCTCCTTGCGCAAGGCCCAGCCAGCTGCCTCCACACGCGAGAGGGCACATATGGTGAGAGGCCAACGCGAACCCTCCACTCGGCAGCAGCCGATGCGCGCAGGCGCCTCACCTCTGGCCCCCGGCACGCAGCAGGCGGGGAAGCGGCGCGCAGAAAAAGCAGGTCGCCTCGCCAGGAGCTTCCGGCTGCGGCGACCGCCTCCTCTGGACGGAGGACGAACAGCAGCCAACTGCGTGAGTTGGGCCCGCATTCAAGAGGCGCGTCCGTCCCTTGAACGACCGGGGGGGGGGGGCACCGAGAGCGTTCACCACCTCGCCCCTCAGCAGCGAAAAGGCCCCGCTAATGCGCCACCCTTCGCTGAGGGCCCTTCCGAAGGCTGAAGGTGGGATCTGAGTGTTATCGAGATGGGGGCACCCAGGCGTTGGGGGTTGCAAGGTCTCGTGTGGCTTATTACAAGCTAACGGAATTAGCGCGACTCAGGAGTGGTATGCGCTGTGTGAAGCATTGCTTTTTGTTATGAATCCCCCTCACGCAACAAAGACTTTTCTTATTAATCGTTAATTAACGTGAACGTACAGCCGCGAACCAACCCCCTCTCGCTCTCACATTCATTCAGAAAAGGGTATGCGCACGACGCAAGTGCAAAAAGTTCGCCACTTCTTGACAGGTAACTGCTGCGTCAACAATAAACGTCTTCAGGACGCGTCGATGAGGCTAAAGGCGCATGCGCGGGACTCCCGGTGGGCGACCAGGTTCACTTACTGGGCAAAAACGCGTGGGACGTCGGGGTCCTTTCGGGGCTCCTTTGTGAAGCCAGTTGGGTGACGAGAGGCTCAGGGAGACATTTGTGTGGTTCTTCTACGTTCCTTTGTGGCCTTTCGATTTCTAACTAGTAAGTATCGAGCCGAAACGTTACTGTTTGGTTGCCTGGGTCTCGAAACAGTACAAATAAACGGTGTTTATATCATATTTCTTTTGGAAAGACTTGCTGATGATGATGTAGACAAGGAGTGGGTTGGATGCATCTCTGTTGGTTTTAGACTTAGGTTTCAGCTCTGGGTGGATAAGTATATTTTCCTTACCCTCTCTATCAGAAATTGCCTTTTCACACCCGGCCTCTCCTGCAATTATTCTTCGTGTTGGGAAAATAAAAGCAGATGTTAGTGATGGGAACTCTGTACATTAACATTAAAACCGTTGCAGAAGTTAAACAAAAGGTGATCTCAGCAGCATGTTTTGTTTTTACAACATCTGATATTTCAGATCTTCTTAACTGAAATCATATTTCCAGAATATGAAGTATGATGTCATCAATACTTAACCTTTAAAGTAGAGTATAATTAACTTTGGCTCTTGCTCCATTATTTATTGATCTTAATTAAATATATTTTACAGAATTTAATGGGGTTCACAAAACACCTATCCTGACTATTTTTGTGACATCCATGTATGAAAAAAAAATACTAAGCTACGAAGATCACTCAAAATCTTTATGTTGTTAAATTGTAGATGGGACACTGAGCGCAAAGCAGAATAGGTGGATGTTTTCCCCTCTATTTTTCATTGTTAAAAGTGGGTTATGAAAATTATAGTTAATAAGTATCAATTCAACAGATGTACTTGTGTTATGAAGAATACCTTTTCCAAGATTGTGCCTACTATGAGAGATATTTATAATTTAATGTATGATTAAAATAGCTTATATTTCTGAAAAAAGGTTTATAATATGTTGCTTTGCTGAATTTCTTTTCTAGAGTAAAAGACATACATTTAAGAATTGCTATTTTCTTGTAGTATACAGGAGATTTATCCTGAATCCAAACATGAATATTTTGGATGCAATAAAGCATCTTTGTGTGCCTACAGGTTGTCCTTGACTTAGAACACGTTGCTTAGTGACCATTCGAATTTACATTGGCACTGAAAAAAGTGACTTAGGACCATTTTTCACAACTGCAGTGATTCATTTAACAAATGTCATAAAATGGAGCAAAACTCACTTAACAAATTTCTCACTTAGCAACATAAATTTTGGGCTCAATTGTCATAAGTTGAGGACTACCTGTATTGTTTTGATGTAGGCTTTTGCCTAATTTAGCAACACTAATACTGTATATTGTATTAGTATCACAATTCATTATTATAAGATAAAATTGAGAAGCAATCATTTTGCTATTCTTATCAACGTGTTAGCTCGGGGATCTTTATATATTTGATAACTTACCTCCAAACAGATTATTTTGCTGAGGTGTTATGTTAATGCCACATGAAATCTTCTTTCATTTCTGATACTGTTTTCTTGTCTGTATGCTACATGATTCTTTTTCTTTTCAAGAGAGCATTCTGTATTATTTTAGGATTTTTTCAAGAATATTTACTGAACAAGTGTACTAGTTAACATTTTCATTAGACAATCCAATGCTATTTAATATATTTCAAGTCCTGTTACTACATGCTTATGTCTAAACTGGAATCCAGGTTAGTCATTGTTAAAGGTAGAATTAGATTCCATCAGAAAGGAATATCTATTTATCAACAATGGCAAAGTGGGCATTGATCTCAAAAAAAAGGCTTACTTCCATGGTCCAGATAGTATCTTTGCCTCTCTGAAATTTTGCTCTTCCTCATCAGTGATCTGATAATGGAAAAACAGACTGATTTCTTTTCTCCCAGCCCATGATTACTCTTCTTTTTCTTTGGAGAGAGAGACTTGCCTTTTATTTGTGCTTAAAGAGAATAAAAATGAAGTCATAATTTCCCACTCTATGTGTTTTCAGAATTATATATTCAGAATGAATTCATTCTGAACCCAATTCTGTAATTAGAGTATAGTATTAATGATTGATAATTTATCAAAGCAGATTCTGAAATTATTCTAACACTGATTTGATCCAGATCGACTTTAAATTTTGTACTATATGTTTTCCTATCTACTTAACAGTTTCAAGGGAATGTTGCCCATTATAAAGTAGAAATGGACCTCCATAACACTGCAAAGTATGAGAATTTTATAACAGAAATTTACTACAGAATTTCTCATCCCAAGAGTACCAAATTAGAATTCTAGTTCAGTAATCCTCACTTAAGATATATTTAAAATGCTGACTAATAATAAAAATGGTTCAGATATCAATGTCTGTTCCTGTATGACAACTCCCCTCCCCTGTACAAGACCTAAACCAAATAATCAGAACAAAAAGTATGTTTTCAACAATCCTTCTATCAAGTGACCACTATTTAACTAAAGTGAAAGAGTTAACTGCAGTCAGTTTTCAATTACATATTTTTATCTCTGTGATGAATCTGCTTTTAAATTCCATTGATATTTCTACAACGCCACATATACAATTGTTATTGTAATAATTATCTTTTCTGTTCTGTTTGGTTCTAACTTAAAATCTGCTTCATTTTTCAGGTTTAATGTGTCTGCTGCTAATTTGAAAAGAAAATGGATGCAGATACTTCCGTTGACGTATTTTCTAAAGCCCTGGAAGCTCAGATGCTTCAGACAGCTAACATTGTAGAAGAACAGCTTGATGCTGAAATGCAAAAAATGGACCAAATGGATGAAGATGAACTGGAACGTCTCAAACAAAAAAGGCTTGAAGCACTCAAGAAAGGTCAGCAACAAAAACAGGTAACTGACAAATATAAGGGCCCAAATCCCTTCTCCTGTATTGCATTCAGAATCTTGAAGTATCTCTACAAACTAGGCCACTCTTATTCCACTAACACATAAAGAGATGAAGTTAACAAAATGTTAGCTTGCTTCCAGTTACAGGGATTTGAGATGAAGTGAAATTAAAATAGTAAATTCCATTAAAATTTGAGGGCTTTAGTCAACATTCATATGTTTATTATTACAGCCTTACAATCAACCTTTGCAAATTTAATCTAAAGTATTTTAACAGATTTAGTGAAATATACAAATATGAATTGCCTCAGGATACAGTCCTATGCACATTGGGAGAAACCCCTATTGACTTAGTACAACTTAGACTATCTGATTCCCTGTAGTTAGGCATCAGACTAGCTACTATAACATTCTAGCTTCTTGAATTCTTTTGACATTGGCTGACAGATTCTTCAAGTGTTTAACAATTCCTGCCAAAGCCAAAATTGTCCTTTCATTATTTTCCATATAGTGGATGAAAAACAATATAATAATATCTTATTGTGCCCAAATACACCAGTCTATACATATCTTAAGTCTTCCTGAGTCATTACAATTATCAACATCAATAAGTGTTGTGATATAAAAAAACTCAGGGATATACACAAGTGTAGTTGAAAATCTTTATGAAAGGCTGGATTGAGTTTTTTCTGCTAAAAATGCATGAACAGTTTTTGGGAGCCAAATGGTTACCCTTGAGCTTGAGTAGTATGCAGGAGGCCACAGTTTTAAAAATAAAGATGAAGTGAAAAAGTGAATTTGATATAATTTACATTTGCAATGTAACTCAAATACAAACTAAGTAATTGCAGTTCCTATATCACTAGAATGGCTTCAAGAATTTTAGGGTGGAAGTGATATTTGGAATACAGATATTTGTGACTAATTAAATTACTGTATGAATACACAATGGTTGCAGCCCTATATAATTCCTGAATATAATTGGCGGATAGGTTGGAACAAATATGCGCATGATTCCACTGGGAATTTACTTCATATTAGAGTATTAACCATTAAAACATTGTTTTTTGGAATGCACACTTTCTGTTCTAGTCTTTTTAGTTTTGGAAATGATTTATAATAAATGTTGAAGTGCTTTTTATTTAAATATATGATTCATTTTGGAACTAACATTTACCAACTTCAAAGCAAATCAGAAATGCTAAAATTACCAACAATGCAACTTTGAAGTTGGGATTTGGATTCATCAGATGGTTAGACATAGTAGAACGTTTCCTCACAGAATAATTGTAGAATTATAATCTTATGTGCAACATTTCAAAGAATGATTTCTTTCATGGCATCAAGTATAAAACTTTGTATTCTTATTAATAGGAATGGCTTTCAAAAGGACATGGAGAATACCGAGAAATCCCCAGTGAGCGAGAATTTTTTCAAGAAGTGAAAGGGAGCAAAAATGTGGTCTGTCATTTTTATAGAGATACAACCTTGAGGTAATCTTTGCTAAAATCAGTTGTTGAAGAGATCTCAGAAAATTTGGAAACTCTTTTCCTAGTACTGACTGAGTTAGTGTATCTTTTTAGCAATTTAATCTCTTAAAGTGAATCAATGTTCATCTTATAACGTAGGCATGGAAAGAACCATTATTTCTCAATAAAAACATAAATCAGAGTCGGCTGAACTGCAACTGTCTGTTGTTATTGTTCCAGTTAAATATGATTAACACTATAGTGGTTATTCGGAAATAAATCTCATTGTTAAGTTGAAATTCCTTTCTGGTTAATGCATAGAATTGCCATATTTTTAAATTTAGGAGCCCTTTATGAAACTAGCTACAAGTTTCTAATCATAATTGTAACTGCATTCACAATATGGTATTTTGTTTAGCTGTTGTTTGTTGAATAACTATAATATATTGGTTCTCCATATCATGCCAAACCATAATCAAGGAAGTTGATAATAGTTTGTTGAAGATAAGAAACAATTCAGTGATTCTAAGGACAATTATCTGAAAGATTTATCTCAAAGTTCTGATGGCAATGATCTGAGATAACTTTCAGATCCAATTATTGCATTTTTCACAGTATCAGCTCCCAAAGGCAAAATTAAGGGAAGTTGTAAAATAAATTTTGGGTATGTGCTTGATATCTACCTGCTGATTTTAATATTTATTTATATCTGTATAAGGAACATTTTCCTGAAGGTAAGAGGTCTTAAGTAGCAGAATACTGTACCTAAAACAATAATGGACCTTGTTTCACTCGTTTTCAAACAGAATGACAACTTTCAGGGATGGTTTAATAAATTCCTTTGCTGAAAAGGGGGTTGGATTAGATTACATATAAGACCATTTTAACTTTGATTCTATGACTATATTATCATTGGCATGGGAAAATGACTAAAATAGCACTTGTGGTGTTTTTAGGTGGTGCAAAGCATTTGAAGGGGTCTTCCTGAAGTGCCCGTCTTGAAAATGTTAAAACAACCATATTCACTTGGTTCATTCAAAGGGCTTCCCAGGACATTTCTGCATTTATATGCATATATGTGGAGAAAACATTTCAGCTGTTGCTGCTGGTGAAGCAACTATGTATGCAGAAACATGAAAACACACTGCAATTGCTTTGCACAGCTTTACTTGAGCTAGAAAGCAAAAAGTGACTTCAGATTTCACTATTTAATGTGTTAAATGTTTTTATTTTTCCTCAGATGCTTAATATTAGATAAGCACTTAACAATACTTGCAAAAAAGCATATTGAGACTAAGTTTATCAAGTTAAATGCTGAAAAATCACCATTTCTTTGTGAGAGACTTCACATCAAGATAATTCCCACATTAGCACTAGTAAAAGATGGAAAAACTCAAGATTATGTGGTTGGATTTACTGATCTTGGCAACACAGATGAGTTCACCACAGAGACTTTAGAATGGAGATTGGGTTACTCAGATATCATCAACTACAGGTAAATAAAATGAATCTTACAACAGTAGCTGATACACTGTTATATAATACTCTTAATATAAAAATTATCTTCCTGACAAAGTAGTGAAATTGATATTAAATTAAATCATCATTTTTGAGGCTAATGGTTTCTGCTTTCCTGATTTATGGTTTTTTACTAATGTATCACAAATATTTTGTACATTTTATAAAATATATACGTTTTATATATTTTTATGTATGTGTAGTTCATATGTATATATCCAATACAAGATATGACAGAATACAGAGACCCTATACTATAGGCCAGCATTCAGATCTACATTCACTGAAGACTACAAGGGAGAAGACCCTTCATGCATAGATGTACCAGATAGCTTCCATTAGAGGAAATGGTCCCTAAGGTACCCTGGAGCCAAGATATATAAGTCAAAACCAATTATTTGAACTGCACTTGGCAGCCTATTGATAACCAATGCACCAACTGGAAAATATGTGTAATATTTTCATAGCAGCCATTCATAATCTGGATGTAGCTTTCGAATGGTTTCCAAAGGTAGCCTAGCAGTTTCTGGACAAAGCATCCTAGTTCAAATATGACCACAACTGTTTCACTAGCCTTAGCTAGGTAAGGCTAGTTCAGGTTCCCATCTGTTATTCCACTAGCAACTATCAAAATAACCCAAAATTTCAGACCAACTCCTTTTAGGAAGAGAGTCCTAAACTATTTGTCCAGAACTAATACTGGGACTATCTCAAATCACAATCATTCTGATTAAATGTCCAGTCACTTGAATATTCTGCTATGTTTCTTGCTCTCTTTCATTTTCTGGGAACAATCTTGAGTTTGAATGTCACTGGGTTAGCCACCAATCAAGTTCCTTTTTCAGTTTCAGTGTTCTTTCCATTCACGTTTTTTTTTCTCTGTTCAGTATCCTGTTCTTTTGCCTGCTATCTCCATTTTTCAACCATCAATCCAACCACATTCAACTTTTCCTCATCCACCTTGATTTTCAAATCAATCTCAGTTGTCAAACATTCTAATTACTATTACAAATTTCTAATATCCTTCCCTAATCTACTACAAGATAACAGCGATAACAGTCCCCAAACAAAAATGTAACTAGTTTCTAGGTGCCATCTTATAAGAAAAATGCAAGGGATAAGTATACTTTTGCTAATTAAATTTTGAAGTTCATTACCACAAGATATAAAGAGCCATGATGATGCAATGATTAGAATGCAGTTTTGCAGGCTAACTCTGCCAACAGCCAGCAGTTCAATCCTGACCGGCTCAAGATTGACTCAGCTTTCCATCCTTCCAAAGTCAGTAAAATGAGGACTCAGATTGTTGGGGGCAATATGCTGACTCTGTAAACCTCTTAGAGAGGGCTGCAAAGCAGTATGAAGCGGTATATAAATCTAAGTGCTATTGCTACTATTGCAATGCAGGTAATCCTCAACTTACAACAGTTCATTTAATGACCATTCAAAATTGTAGTGAAACTGAAAACAGTGACTTATGATCGTTTCCCACAGTTATGAACTTTGCAGCATCCCTATGATCATATGATTAAAATTCAGATGCTTGGCAACTGGTTCATATTTATGACCATTGTTGCATCCCAAGGTCATCTCCCAAGGTCATGTCCCAAGTCACCTTTTGCTACCTTCTGACAAACAAAGTCAATGGGGAAGCCAGATTCACTTAACAACCGGATTACTAACTTATCAACTGCAGTGATTCACTTAACAACTGAAGCAGGAAAGGTCATAAAACAGGGCAAAACTCATTTAACAGAAATCTTGAGTCAATTATGGTCCTAAGTCAAGGACTACCTGTATATTGTTGATTATCAGTTTGGCTGGCTTCAAAAAAGAGTTGGATCAATACATTGAAGTCATGGGGATCAAGTGTTGTTAACCTTGATAGCAGTGTGACTATCTCTTCACACTACCACTTAGGGCTGTAAAGCACTGTGAAGCGGTATATAAATCTAAGTGCTTTTGCTATTGCTAAGTGCTATCTCTGAAAGCCATCTGTTGAAACTAATGGGCTTCCTTGTACAGCTGGTTGGCCACTGTGTGGACCAATTGATTGTGAGCTAGGCAACCAATCCAGCCGGGCATTGCTTGTGTTTTTAATCACATAATTGTTAAAAATGTTTACTATAATCCTAAGAGGTTCATGAAGCAAAATAATGCATCCTTGTTTTGATGTAATGACAAAAGGGCAGGGGGAATTGGCTTCAGACAATTGTATTTCCAATTTGTGTTTTGCTCGATGTTTACATTATTAGTAATTTCTTCTTTTTTTAGTGGCAACTTAATGGAGCCGCCTTTCCAAAGCCAAAAGAAGTTTGGAACCTCTTTCACAAAATTGGATAAGAAAACAATCAGAGGAAAGAAATATGATTCAGATTCTGATGATGATTAGAATTCATGATACAAATATTTGTAAACCATTTTTCTTTTATGTTTGATACATTTTTAGGAATGTTTTATACAGTTGTTTGCTTTCAGAACATTTGCACATCACACTCATTTTCTAACAGTTTTATAGAGCTCATGAAAGGAAATCTTCCTCTTAGAAAATAATTTCTTCATAAAGAAATTTGAACCCTTTTGAACTATGTAATATGAGAGGTGACTTTCAATATTTTATTAATTTAACAATAGCTCTCTTAACTTGCATCTTAAAATTTATACCATTTATCATTAAGGTATTAATGAAGGACTTCTGTCAAGAATTGTTATTTAAACTATTCTTGAAGTAGTGCATTAATAAAAGTCATTCTAATAATACCATGAGTGTGACTTTGCGTACTCTTAACTTCATTGCACTACATATTATAAAATTCCTGTAGTTTTTCTTTAAGTCTGCCAGCTGTGTACACTGCATGTTAGAGCTGAATTAGCAATAAATATTACATGACAAATATACTGAACTAAAATTCCAAGGCTTGAAGGACAGCTTATATTTTTTAAAACAAAGGAAAAACAGGAAAAATTGAAATTTTTAAACTGATACAAATACAATTTAATACAATATCTTGCACTGTTGTTCTTCAGTAATATATATATTTCCTGGTTCATCTTTTTGAAATATTAACAATCCTGTAGGTAAATATTAATAGCCTGGTAGGTAAAAGAATATTTTCCTATATATCACATGTAAATGTCCTCCACCTGCAAATTATTACATTTTATCTCATCTTAGAAGAAAAATTAAATCTCACAGGAACTTAAAAAGCACAGACTAAAGCAAGTATGGGAACTTTCCATTCAATTGGCAGCCAATCAAATAACAGTCACTGTTGGGCACAAGATTACTGCAACTATCTTCCCAAGAGGAAAGAAAATGAGATTTAAGTTTCTTTATATTTTCTTCTATGAAAGATAAAGACATTTTGTAGGTGAGGGGCAAATGGAGGTAATATACAAGCCACAAGTAAAATCATGCCACAGTTTTGGAATCACATTTAAGCTTTAGTTTGCTTTCTTCAAATGTTGGATGGAAACCATGGATTTCTCAAATCACAGAAATAAAGCATAAGTTCATGAGGATAGCCACAGGGCAGGGATACAGTAGGAGAGAAATAACTAAAACATGGCTTTCAGCTAGGAAGACAGGTTTGAATGTGAGTCACCTGGATGGGTATAGTTTATAGTAAGGGCATCTGACTCTCATTTTATAACATAGTTTCCAGAATAGTTATAAAACTTAACTGGCTTAAAAGGTTGATATTAATCCTTAATAATGTTGGTTTTGTAGTGTTCAATTACATTACATTAAAATAGTACTCCAAGTACTATAATCTTAAAATGTTTTATGCCTCCTTAGAAATTACTTCATTTTTCTCAATTTGCTCTTTTTATAATTATGGATGAGGCTTATTACAACAAAAAAGTAAAAGAGGCATGGCTTGGAATATTAACCTGGTAGGTTAAATACATCTATTGCCATTTGCCATTTGGAAAAGGAATGATCTGGTCCTGTCCAGGGACAGTGCTTGCTTCTCTGGAGATGTGGATTCTACAGTAGTCAATATAGCACAATCTAATAATTGACATGTCTTCCACATTTTGCTTTTTGCTAATCTTTTAACTTGCAAGTATCTTATCTGTAAAAATGCCCCTTCCACAATATCCGTAGTTAAGAACTTTGCAGAGTTAGATTTCGTCTATAGTCTTAAGTACCCTGTACACTGCTTCTGATACCATTGCATGATTATTTATCTAGAATTAAGAAGAAAGCTCCTGGATATTAGGCAGTAGTGCTTCCCTGCATTTTAAATTTTGTTTCAATAGATTATTGATTCAAGAAAAGTAAAATCTCTTTCTTTGATATGATACTCTGGCTTTTCTGAGTGCACATAAAAGCCGACTCGTCACCAAATCAAATGAATTTTCAAGGAGGTAATAGGAAGGAGCTATCTTGAGAAATACTACAAACCTTTGTACAGAATTTCTGGCTCTTGTTGCACCCATTTTTTTATTTTAACAAATATTTTGCCTGTAATTCAAAATTTACAGTCATTAAGATGATGGCTAGGCCTTTAATGATATACTTTAAAACCATTTTTTGTTTCATAACCATATTTGGATATGTTTACTGTCATCCAATTTCTTTGTGTTTAATTATTTGATAATTCATTGAAAGGGTTTAAATAAAAATAAGACTTTCTATATCAAATAATTGTACATGCACCTATATTGGCTTTTTATATAATTTCCATTTAAAGTGCAGTTCTTTTTCCTATAATTTTTCAAGCAACAATATTATTTCCACAAAAGGAGGGAAGGTATGGGAAACTAAGAGACCCTTCTTAGTTTTCCAAAGAGTAAAAGGAAAGAAAGGGAGAAATACTTTTAGTTTTACAAGATTTTGTTAATGCTACCTCAAAAGGCTAATACAGCCCTTCCGATGCTGAGAAATTACTGGTGTTAATTGCCAGCTGGTGATTTTTAGTAGGAGAAGAAATAAACCAGAATAATCCACCAATTGCCCTCCTTAACTGTCCTGCATTAAAACTACCAGCAAAGCACTACTCCCTGGTAGAGTAGAACAATGCAAAGCATACCATAAATTTCATCCCATTAAAACAACAACAACCCATCAGCCATTTTGCTGCCAGGCTTTCCAGGAAAAGGAAGGAGAGCTAGACCAGGCCTGTCTATGTAATTTCCTGGTAACAAACTGCTTAAAGGACATAGCCCTCACATGAAACAGCAGGGAATTTTACTTCGATTATCTACTCAGGCAGAAGTTCACTCAAGCTAGGGGTAACGAGTGAAATCTTATCCAGGTAGTCCTTGACTTAAAACTTTTTTTTATTAGTTTTATTCGTTTATAACATAAAATGTGAAAATACAAAAGCAAATAGTAGGGGACAACAGTAGAAAAAGGGAAATCAAAAAAGGTGTGAAGAAAGGGAGGGGAAGAAACAAAAGGCATTGATTTCTGACTCTGTTGCGGTAAAATCAGACATTAAAATCAAACATCAACTTTTTACATTTCTATAGTAGTATGCACTAGCCATTTCTGTATTGGCAAATCAGTCTAATAATCGGTAAAACCCAAAATCATAGTATCATTTTTTTCCCACCTCAAGCACAAAGTCCAGAAGCGGTTTCCAAGTAGAAACAAAAGTACTTATGTTCTTTATCAGCACAAGTCAATTTGGCCATCTCTGCTAATTCCATCAGCTTTAACCATTTGTCCATGGTAGAAATCAAGGCATCCTTCCACTTTTGTGCATAGAGCAATCTTGCTGCCGTCACCATATATAAAAACAGGTCCAATTTGTTTCCAGTTCTCTTTCCATTAGGCCCAGAAGGAAAGTTTCTGGTTTGATCTTTATGTTCACTTCAAGAATTTTCTGCATTAATATATGAATCCTACTCCAATATTTCTTTGCCTTATCACATCTCCACCATAAATGATAAAAAGTCCCTTCTTTACATTTACAACATTCATTTGAAATACCTTTATACATTGTATATACCGGTAACTTATCTGGTGTTAAATACCAGTGATACATCATTTTGTAAAAGCTTTCTTTTAGGTTATAATTTAATGTGAATTTTAAGCCTTTTATCCAAATATTCTCCCATTGTTCAAACATCACATTATACCCAAATTCCTTGTCCGCTGGATCATACAGTGTTTTATATGTTCACTTTCCAAATTCAATTTTAATAACATTGTATAGACCTTGGCAATTATATGATCATCATTACCACATAGTAGGATTTCCAATTCATTTTTTAGCTAGCTCAAAACCATAGCCTTTTTTGTCTAGTTTAAATCTTTCCTTTAGTCTGTGGGAAGAATCCAGAGAAAGAAATATTTTGGGAAATATTAAAAAGGCAGAATATATTTCCCCAAAGGATTTTAAAGGCAGAAACCAACCCTCCCCCCCCCCCAAGTCTCTCTGCCCAAACAGAAACCAGGTCTGCAGAAATGCAGATGTGATAATCTTGTCAGAAAGATTGGAGCCAGGAAGATTGGAGCTGATGGGATTAGAAAGACAAAGATCCCTAGAATCAACAATCCCTCACACCAAAAAAATCCAACAAAGGAGATAGTCATCAGCCACAACCCCAGGGAAGCAGGATATGACCTTTGGGATTAACTCACCACCATCAGAATACCAGAAAGGCACACTCAGACTCAGGTCAAAGTTCATGTCACAGGAACAACTCCAAACAAAAGCTCAAGAAGGTATAAAAACCCACCATTCTCTACTACATGTGGTCAACTTTCCCAGAGTCACCTTTCTGTCTGGCTCTGCTCTTCAATAAACTACAACCTTTTTTCTAAAGCAGTCTCCATTTTGTTTATCCCCCGCTTGGACTGGACCCTGATGAAAATTTTTCTTTCAACAAGTCCTTGACTTAAAACTGGTTGCTTGGTAACCAAAGTTATATTGGACCTCCCCAAAAGCTCTTTACAACCCACTTTTGAAGTTACAGCTGTTGCAGTGCTCCATACGAACAAAATTTGGGCACTTGCAGTCTGCTGGACTGCATGGACTCTGCAGTGGGGCACCCCACCTATCTCCCCTCCATCCTGCCCCATTGGGTTGGTGCAGGCGTTGGGCCTGCTTCCTATCCTGCTGGGTCCCACACCCTCACTCCCATCACCTATTGGTCACTTCCTTTACTGTAGATCTCTCTGAGAGCAGGCCACTCTGTCCTCAGCCTCCCTGCAGGCCAGTGGGTAGGAAAGTAGGCCCAAGGCCTGTGGGGATCCTGAGGGATGGGAAGCAGACCACAGTGTGCCTCAAGGAATAAGGGAAGTCTTTGGAGGCCTGGGGCAGGTCATGTGTGAGGTGGGGAGGTATTGCAGTGCAGGCATCAAGGAGAATGTGTGAGAATTGTTAAGCAATGCAATTATGTGGAAGCTTCACTTAAAACTGTCAAAACTTGCAATCATAATGGGTAGGCTCCATTATGGTCATAGACTGAGGAATACCTGTAGTACACCTTAATCTGACAGTGCTTTTGCTGCCTCAAGAAGTGGAAGGAAATAAATCCAGAACTTGTGAATGCTCCAACACTGGAAGTTTTTAAGAAGAGACTGGACAACCATTTGTCTGAAATGGTATAGGGTTTCCTGCCTGAGCAGGGGGTTGGACGAGAAGACTTCCAAGGTCTCTTCCAACTCTATTATTATTATTATTATTATTATTATTATTATTATTATTATTATTATTATTATTATTATTATTATTATTATTATTATTATTATATACAGCTGTAAAAAACTATAAGAATTGTTGAGGACGAGTGAAAATTATTGGCTCACCTCAAGATGCTATGGCAGTGATGGCGAACCTTTTAGAGACAGAGTGCCCAAACCACAACCCAAAACCCACTTATTTATTGCAAAGTGCCAGGGCCGCATCAGCATTGTGGTGCCCTTGGGGGGGCATGGGGCCGTGGCCCACTGGGTGGGCATGGCTGCAGTTGTCATGGCAGACTGGGTGGGCGTGGCTGAGGTGGGCATGGCCACCTCGATGTTGCTCATGCGGGGGCGATGCCTACGGGGGCCAGGCAGGGTTGGGGAAGATCCAGGGGGTCTCTGGCGGGTGGGGCGGTGGGCAGGAGGCCCAGCATAGATGGGAGGAGGCACGCAATCCTAGCTGGGACTGGGGGGCCATGGCGCCGATGGGGATCTGGCTTTCCCTGCTCAGAGTGGCCTTTGGGTGTGGGCGTGCTCTACCACCTCTACTTGACTTTCTAGTTGGCCGCTTTGCCTCCTTTGTGCTGGGTGGGGCTGCTGTTCTGGGCGGCAGCAGCGGCCTAATGAACCTGCGCGAGCTGATGGCAGCAGCGGCGCGCGTGCCCACAGAAAGGGCTCTGAGTGCCGCCTCTGGCACGTGTGCCATAGGTTCGCCACCACTGTGCTATGGAAACAAATTCAGTTTGAAGTCTGGAGAAATCCTTAAAACAATCATTATATAATAAGTGGTTTAAAGACATAAGCCTGACTTCCAGACAAACTTTCCAATAAAATACTATCTATTTTCAGAGTAATTTTCAAAATAATTAAATATTCATAAGTCCCATTAACAAAAAATCTATGCAACTAAAAATGTACAATGAACATGATTGATGTTATCCCAAGAAATCCAGTCAGGTATGTGACAATCCCCTTTGATTTGGTACTTTCCTGAAATATAATTATGTTATTTCCCAAGTGTTGCAACTAACATCCTGTTTGATCAACTAACAGGATGTTGAAACCACATGCCCTTCTTTTCTTTGTTCAACACAGAATCGAAAGTGACTATAGAGATCAGAGAATCATGGAAGGTATTTATTATAAAATATGTAACTGTTGGTAGGCAGTGGTCAGGGTGAGGGTTACAAAAGAGCTAGTCATTTGTGTGCTAAATGTTGCGGTCTAATTTTGCCAAAAGTATTTATAAAGTTGTGTGCTTTAATAGCTAATCTTGGGCCTAGTAGAGCACTAGTATTTTTGCTTCTTTCTTTTAAGGTCCCCCCACCCCCTTCTTCTTAATTTAGACTGAGTGCAGTGTTATGATTCCTAGCAATCCAAGTAACAGGGAGCAGTAGCATAAAGTGAATCTCCCTTACTGGGTTGGAAAATGGTTCAGTTCATGGAAAAGGATATTTTTTACAGCTTTCAGTACTCCAACATCCATGCTCTCCCTGTCAAGAAGGTGAAATTAAGTCATGCTGAATCCCATCAGGCTTCAATCTGCAGGATCCAACCTTATCTCCAGGTTTTCTGATAATTCCCCAAATTAGTAGAAAAACTATACTGGCTATGAAGCTGGCCTAATTCATGTCCATTCCACTGAATTAATGGGCTAGACAGAACAAGTCGAATGAAGATATTCCTATTTTAATTTTCCTTTCTAAACATAAAGTACAATTATTTATATGTATAATATGGGCTATTTTGCTGATCAGCTTAGTGACGGAGGTAGCATTATAGTAATACATCTTTTCAGAAGCATTCTTCTAAACGACTGGTGTATGCTTATAGTTGAAACTAGAGAACCTGTGATGCTTTAGATCATTGTTTCAGAATTATTTCTTTACCAGAAGTCTCAGTGTCTTCCCCAATGGCAGAGCTTCTAATGTATTTGAAAAGCTTTTAGAAATTCAGGGAGATATTCGGAGAGGTTTCTCCTTTGAAAGTACTCCATGTTGAACTGTATAGTCAAAGTTAGGTCATATATCCTGTAAGTTAGCCCATTTGAGATACCTTGATTCAAAAAAAATTGTTTTATGCTGCCTCATTTCATCCAGTTAAAGGTTACAGACACAAGAGTTATAATAGAATATATACCGTACTTCTTATTTAGATCAGGACATTATGATGATGATTATTGCCAGCTTCAGATAACGCAAAACAGAATTTCTTTGCAATAGATTGCCTAATACATTTTGTGACCAGACAGTAATTTAATGCCTCTATAACAGCTCATTCTTCTTATTACGGTAACATAATGGATGTGGATACCACTGGAGCTTCTCTTGAAACTGGAAAACAAGAAGGCTTGGATTTTGGGGGTAAGATTAACTATAATCTATGTTGGAATATATGTATAATGTTGTCAACATTGATGTGATGTAAATGTTTATTCTCTTTTCTGTTCAATGTGTAACTAACTGTGCTTAAGTCTGTATGTTCCTTTTCTTCTTCTTTGAAAAAAAAGATGTTCATTGCAACTATGCAAATTGCTTAAACACAGTGATTAATTTGCTTTATAACAATATATATAATTGCACAATTATATTCCTACAGCAATAGACCTATATTCTTAAACAAGTAAGGGTTTCTGTCTCCTCTTAAGAATGAGAATTGAGAGGCCTTTTCTTTGGCATTTACTGTTACATCTTCACTGTGCTTCATTCTGTAGTCCTTGCTATGATTTCTGAACATTACTTCTGCTTGCTTGCTTTTATCCTCTTGCTTTTATTCTTTTCTTTGTGTACCTTCAAGTCTAAATCCCTACAGTTTTCTTGGCAAGAATTTGAAAGTGGTTTGTCTTGCCTTCTTTCCAGTGGTGGGATTCAAATTCCTGAATAACCAGTTCTGTGCGTGGATACTGCTTCTGGAAGTCTGTTCTGGGTCTGGGCCTCCGAGGCCCAGAACGGACTTCTGGAAGTGGTGTCCACGCACTTCCAGTGAGCCATTCTGGGCCTGGGAGGCCTCCCCATCTCAGAACGGACTTCTGGAAGCGGGCGAAAAAGGGCTAGGGCTTTAGCCGGTTCTCCAAAGTCAGCAAAAAATTAGCTACCGGTTCTGCAGAACTGGTGCGAACCAGCTAAATCCCACCACTGCTTCTTTCTAAGGCTAAGAGTCGCTCAAGGTCACCCAGCAGACTTGATGTCTAAGGCAGGACTAGAATTTATGGTCTTCCAGTTTCTAGCCTAACCATTACACTAAATTGGCCATGGTGTCCTTGATGTATAGGCTTGGTTGTTTCATTACCCAACTAGATAACACTATCAGTTCTAGGTTTTCTTTGATGCTCATCTAGGTAGCAGCATTTACTTTAATTTCAAAAACAGCTTCTAATGTAGTTAATTCAGATGCTAGAATGGAATGTTGCTGGAAATGTGGATTCGATTGAGAAAGTGAAAATATTTTTTTTTTTTAAGAAAGCAATGGCTATGTCCATGAAGCACTTTAGTTTTCCAGAAACGAGAATTTTTAACAAAGTTACTGATAAACTCATCAATAGTAGCCGTCAGTGACACATTGACCATTATAATGGAGATGGGTTTCCTATTTGATCAAATCCTTAAACATACTGTAACAGCGAAAAGATAGCTGTTCTGTTTAGTTTAATTCCAATTGTTATTTTTAATCAGAAGCACATTTCTCATGTTTGTTTGTTTTCTCTCTGCAAGGGGTTGAAGCTTCAAAAATAATTGCAAGGAGAGATCTAAACAATTTAGAGAAATATAAAATGAAGATTAAGCGTGTCAGTGAAAAAACAAATATTGATGCTGCTGTGATTGCTGCTATTATGTCTCGAGAATCACATGCTGGAACTATCCTAGAAGATGGTTGGGGTGACCATGGAAATGGATTTGGATTAATGCAGGTAAAGACTTTTGTTATAAATTAAGAAACTCACAGTGCCCAATGTTCAACAACTCTAAGCAAAACTATCCTGGAGTAATTATAAGATGATTATAATTGTCCCCAAGCAAAATATAGCCTTGTATAATGGAAGGTTTTTCCATTTCTCCCTACATACACTCTTTGCCCCCTCTCTTTATAGTATCTTTCCCGTATTCTGACTGTACATCGCTTTTGGTAACTGATCTGTATTTTTTAATTATTAGCTTGTAAAGTAATTAAACTATCCTGACATAATATAATCATAGCAATAATTATTACAGAATAATCAAAAGCAATTTCATCATTTTTCAGGTGGATAAAAGATATCATAAACTAGTTGGCACCTGGGACAGTGAGGAACACATTAATCATGCTACTCTCATTCTCTGTAGCATGATAGACGAGATTAAAAAAAAAAATCCATTATGGACAAACGAACAGCAGCTCAAAGGTATGAAACATCATTCTACTAAAATCTACATAGAATCTTTTTTATGTCCAGATCCTTCACATCATTTTTCCATGTGACTCAGTATACCATGTGATAATGGTTCTCTAGTTTGGAGAAGAAAATGGAAAATCTCAGCCAAAGATGAGATCTTTAGAAGGGAAATATTTGCATTCATTTATGATATAATAGTTTTTGTTTCCAACCAATCCTTTTTTATTATTTTATTATTGCCCAACCAGTTGCAGTTTCCCAGCAGTCATTTGTAGGGCAGGTTAATTGCCAAACATCTGAAGTTTCATCACATGACTATAGAAGTACTGCAGCAACTATAACTCTTGAGTACAGGTCATATGTCCCTTCATTTAGTATCATCGTAACTTTGAACGGTCCCTGAATAAATAGTCATAAGTCAAGGACTACCTGTATAAAAGCAGAATGTTAGAAATGTTATGTTTCATGATACGTTAATTGCAAAAGATATTATTTCCCAACTTCTAGTATATTTAAATAAAACCTCTGCTTAACTTTCTGATAAGAATAGAAATTATGTATTGTTAGAAGCATCCTTTAAAAAAACTTTAAAGGAGTAATCTTATGAGTATATAAATTGAAAAAGCCCTTCAAAAGCATGTTTGTAGACTATCGCAGGCAAAATTATTCCAAAACTTTTACTTACTTCTACTAAGTAGAAAGAAAAAAATCTTTTGTTCTTAATACCGTGGTTTATCTCTAATCAACTATTTAACTTATTTTGTATCAGGAGTATGGTTAATCCAATCTAGATTCAATTTACAATTTGTCTTAGCACTTGAAGAATGCCTGCATTATGTTCTTAATGTAACTTTTATTTGTCCATTCACTTTTTAAATGATAGGTGGAATTTCAGCATACAATGCAGGACCTAAAAATGTCCAAAGCTATGAGCGAATGGACGTAGGCACTACAAAGAATGACTATGCCAATGACGTTGTTGCAAGAGCCAAGTTTTACAAAACAAATGGATATTAAAAATCTAGAACAAAGATGCTGTCATTTCATCCTTATCCCATTTTTTATGTAAAATTAGCAATATCTATTTGCTAAATTCTACAAAAATAAAGTTGTGCCAACTTCTGCAGAAAATAAAGCAATATTGCTATTTTATGGTTGCAATCACATTTCGTACAAACAGGCTTTTATTCCCATTATGAGACTTTCTTCTTTCCCACTCTTTGTTCCACCACACTATTATATCCTTTTAACTTTAGTCTATGGAGGAAAACCAACAGGACTCATCTACACTACAGCATCTAGTGTAAGTAAGGTGATTCATCCTTAGTGGTGAACTGGGGAAAGATGTGAAAATATTTTCAATCACGCGGTTAGAACAGCATAAAACTGCACAATGAATGTATAAAAGAATGTGACAACCAATGGAATAAGCCAAAGGCTCCAAAGAAAAACACTTATGTCATCTGTGGAGGCCTACTTGTGCATAGGATTTTATATTCCCACAGGCTCTAAGCCAAGCTGGGAAACCTGAAAGGCCTAGTTTTGAAGGATTGGGCATTAACCGAAATCCAAGGGAATACTGCTTTTTGTAGACAGTCAAAATGGACTTCTCCATAGAGTCACTATTAGCTATAAGCTAGCTGCAACTTGTCTAATGTTGCTCCTCCTTTTGGAGTCCAACTAAATTGCATGTACAAACTGGCCTGAATTCCGTGAACTCATAACATTACACTGGGAATATAATGAAAGTTCCTGAAAGTAAGTTAGCATCACAAACATACTATTAGCTTGTTGAAGTGAATTGCTCAGATCATCTTGGGTTGGAAAAAAAAATCAGACAGAAATCCAAAGCAAATGTTTTAGTAATGGGTAATTTCCATTATCTACATAGACTGGGTAAATGTATATTCAACACATAACAGTTTTCCCTGATGTGATCAATCAATCAATTATTACTGATTGATTCATAGAACTAACACATGAGGGGACAAAAAAATTAATTCAAAGTAGTACATTAGATCTAGAAAGAGACTTAAAATTTGACTAATGAATTAGAAATATGCTACATTATTTCTGGACTACTTCGTTCTGTATGTACTGTGAAACAAACAAGTGCAGACCTGAAAATATGTTCTAAATAGACCTTCATTCATGCTTTAATTTTAACACTTTAAAAGCTGTTAAGTATGGATTTCCTGGCAGAGAAACAGTATATAAATTGTCCAGGAAGCAATCACATTCATATTTCCCATAAAACTAAAAAAGTCTACAAAATTATGTTAATTTAAAGAAAGGTAATATGAATGTCAGGAGAATCAGATCTCTTTAAACATATGAGGATTTTCCAAACAAAACAGTTCAGCTGAAATGCTGACGAACCAGAAATGATATAAGTAAAATTTGGTACATGCCAGGGTACAAGAACAAGATCACCATTCATATACAGTATTTAAGATGACTTCTGTCTGAAAATGGAAAAGTTCCCCAAATGAAAGGGGGAAAAATATAAATACTTGCAAGTGAATTGCTCACATAAAACAAGATACAGAAATACATCTGCCTGAACTCCAGTAGGAGCAAATCTGGCTGCAGGCTGCCTCCTGAAAAGTCAGTTACAAAAGGAAGATCCTCAAACAATCAAAATAGAAATACTAAAAAAAAAATAGAGGTAAGATTACTGCAAAGAATTCATAGTTATTTTTGAAAAAAAATATGAAAATGATGGACCAATCATGTGGCCTATTTATAATTAACTGACCATTGACTGTATCTGCCTGATGATGACAATCAATTTATTGAGAAATGTTGCATGTTTGTATGTTATTCACAATTACATACCTTATAAATCAACTTTTATATGACTAACAATGGCCATGAAACAGATTCAAATTAATTTAATCAATAGTGGTAAGAAAATAGGGGCACTCAGGCAGCACACAGGTTATGTAGAAAATAAACACAGAGTTAGTCATAAAGGACTCAAATGTCTATACACCAACGTATAGAGCATGAGCAACAAACAGGGTGAATTAGAAATTCAGATAAATGAGGGCAGATAGGATATTGTTACCATTACGGAAACTTGGTGGGATGAGACCCATAAATGGAACACACAGCTAGAGGGATTTAAATTATTTAAAAGAAACAGACCAAATAAAAGAGGAGGTGGAGTTGCTTTCTATATAAGAAATAACTACATCTCTACAGAAATAGAGCACAACAATGATGAAAACTATCTTGAATGCATTTGGGTCAATATAAAAGGGGGGAAAATGACATTGCCATAGGTGTATACTATAGGCCACCCAACCAACCAGAGGTAATAGATGAACTTTTTGCTAGTCAGTTAACTAAGGTATGTAGGAAGCACATCACAATAGTAATGGGGGACTTTAACTACCCTGACATCAACTGGGACACAAACTCTGCACCAAGTGGAAGATCAAACAGGTTCCTGGCAAACCTAGCAGACAACTTTGTATCCCAAAAAGTAGAGAAGGGAACTAGGGGATCAGTCATATTGGACTTAATTCTCATTAACAGAGATGAAATTATAGAAGATGTTGAAACCACAGGAATCTCGTGGGGGGAGTGACCATGCAATATTGGAATTCAACATTATGCAAGCACAAGCAATAGAACACAGTCAAACTAGAGTCTTGGACTTTAAGAGAGCTAATTTCAATAAACTTAGAGAGCTTGGGAAGGATTCAATGGATGAGAATCCTCAAGGGGAAAACAACTCAAGAAGCTTGGGAAATTTTGAAAAGTGAGATAATAAAAGCCTAGTTTAGCACAATACCAATGAAGAAGAAAAATAACAGCTCTCAAAAGAAACCAGCATGGCTGCATAAAGAACTCTCTGATAAATTGAAAGACAAAAAGGACAAGTATAAAAAGTGGAAAGAGGGGCACATAACTAAGGCAGAATATCAGCAAATAGCCTGAGCCTGCAAAGATGGAGGTAGGAAAGCTAAGCTCAAAAGAACTAAGGCTTGCGACAAAAGTAAAAAATAACAAAAAAGCTTCTTTCAACATGTAAAAAGCAAGAAAAAAGTTAAGAAAATGATTGGTCCACTAGTGGGAGAAAGTGGCAAGAAGGTGACAAGCAACAGAGAGAAAGCAGAACTACTCAACTTGGTTTTTGCATCCGTATTTACACAAAGGGAAAAAACAGTCCAACCTATCAAAAACAGTACCATTAAAAAACAGATTAGAAACACAAGTTAAGATAGGCAAGAAAATGGTAAGTGATCACCTGTCCACCTTAGATGAGTTCAAATCACCAAGACCAGATGAACTACATACACCCCAAGGTTCTGAAGGAACTGGCAGATGTGATCTCAGAACCACTGAACTATATCTTTCAAAGATCCTGGAGCACTGGGGAACTACCAGAGGACTGGAAAAGGGCTGATGTAGTTCCCATCTTCAAAAAAGGAAAAAAAATGGATTCAGGAAACTACAGACCTATCAGCCTGACCTCAATACCTGGGAAGATCTTGGAAAAGATAATCAAGCAACGAATCAGCAAACACTTAGAGGCAAACAAAGTCATTACCAAAAGCCAACAGGGGTTTGTCAAAAACGGATCATGCCAGACAAATCTTATTGCATTCTTTGACCAGGTGACAAAATTAGTGGACCAGAGGAATGCTGTGGATATAATTTACTTGGACTTCAGATGGTTTCGTACCTGGCTGATTGGCCGTACTCAGCGTGTGGTCCTCAATGGAACTGCATCTACATGGAGTGTGTAGTGGAATGCCCCAGGGCTCTGTTCTGGGCCCAGTGCTCTTCAACATCTTCATCAACAATTTGGATGAGGGGATAGATGGGGAACTCATAAAATTTGCAGACAACACTAAGCTGGCAGGAATAGCCAACACTCAGAAGATAGGCTTAAGATACAGAAGCATCTTGACAGACTTGAACATTGGGCGCTATCTAACAAAATGAAATTCAATGGTGAAAAAAGTAAGGTTCTACATTTAGGCAAGAAAAATCAAATGCACAGGTATAGTATAGGTCAGTGATGGCGAACCTTTTAGAGACTGAGTGCCCCAAAACTGCCCCCACTCCACCATGTCCCGCCCACTCTGCCCAACCTGCTCCACCCCCACCTGCCCGCAGGGCCACTTACCGCCTCCACGACCCGCCGATCGCCCAGGCGGCCCAGAGCACCATGGTGGCCATGCCCTCCCCCCGCACCCTGCAGCATCATCTGTGTGCCCACAGAGAGGGCTCCGAGTGCCGCCTCTGGCATGCGTGCCATAGGTTCGCCACCACTGGTATAGGTGGTACCTTGCTCAATAGGAGCAACTGGGAGAGGGATCTTGGATCTTACATATGAGTCAGCAGTGTGCTGCAGCTGCCAAAAAAGCCAACACAGTGCTAAGCTGCATTAATAGAGGGATAGAATCAAGAGCAAGTGAAGTGTTAATACCACTTTACAATGCCTTGGTAAGGCCACTTGGAATACTGCATCCAGGTTTGGTCACCACGATGTAAAAAAGATGTTGAGACTCTAGAAAGAGTACAGAGAAGAGCAACAAAGATGATCAGGGGACTGGAGGCTAAAACGTATAAGGAACGGTTGCTGGAATTGGGTATGTCTAGTCTAATGAAGAGAAGGACGAGGGGGTGACATGATAGCAGTGTTCCAATATCTCAGGGCTGCCACAAAGAGGAGGGAGTCAAGCTATTCTCCAAGGCACCTGAAGGTAGGACAAGAAGCAACAGATGGAAACTAACCAAAGAGAGAAGCAACCTAGAACCAAGGAGAAATTTTCTGACAGTTAGAACAATTAATCAGTGGAACAATCTGCCTCCAGAAGCTGTGAATGCTCCAACATTGGAAGTTTTTAAGAAGAGACTGGACAGCCATTTGTCTGAAGTGGTGAGCAGGGGGTTGGACTGGATGACCTATTATTATAGTCACAGAAATTCAATTTTTATTAATAGTTGCAGCCTTCTGTAAACTTTGTGGATACCAAAATATATCTCAAACGCTGTTGAAGTGTATTTGCTATTATTTATACTGTCACATTTACAATAGCCAAACAGTTTAAGTAGAAATTATGTCCAAATACCAGAAAAATGTTTTTATCTTCTTAGTAATAATGCTATCTAATTTTATGAGAAGGCAGTTAAGTCTAGAGAAATTGTTCTAAATGAACATACATATTATGCCCCCAAATGTCAATTACAGTAATGCAATTCCCAACTTAATATAACATTTATTATAGAAAGTATTAATACATTATTATGAAGAATCAGATGTGTTCTTTTCCACTTCTTTTAGGTGGCGACAAACTATCAGTTCACCTGTGACCTTGTTAAGATAGGTATCAGGTATTTCATCTTCAGTTGGAATTCCATAAGGCAGTTTTAATGGTTTTATTCTATAGTCAAAAAGAGAAGGGGATAACAACCTATTAGTGTTTTTACACGAAAGCAATTTCAAAATATTGCTGATGAGAAGAATTACCAACCTTATTAGGTGTTTAATGACTTTCAGTTTTGCATTCACAGAAGGGATGTTTTTAAGCACCACTGGATCAAATCTCTGTAGGTGATACAAAGCTCATCAGACATGCGTCACAGAAGTGAATTTGTGAGAACAGCTATTGTAATAAAGTTTGATTAAATTTTAATAAATATTAAATCACTGCAGACACTAATATTAAGCAACATTAAAACAAATATTATATCTTAAAATTGATTTTGCTAGTTTAGTATTAAAGGTAGTTTTCCTTTAGTGGCCACCATTGGGATCAACAACTAAGAGAAGTGGTTGCTAACAAAAACTGTTAGTGTGATTATGATCTTACTTCAGCTTTCCTTTGTTTTATAGACCTGCAATGGCTGTAAACGCAAGGACTAGTTATACTTTTTCATCACCAACTTAATTTGAATAATTATTATTACACAGCAGTCATTAAACAAGAACTGCCTGTAAAGCTAACATTTGTTTTAGCATTTAAGGACTTAACTATAAATATAATTGCTTACAGATGCAGACTCCTTAAGCATTCTTGATTTCTGTACTAATTCAGCAGTGGAGAAGAACATGTGAAGAGGCGAATTGTTAAGAGGTCTGATATTAGCTGCTGTGTCAGATCTCACCATCCTATCTGCCACTGTGCAACCCCCAGGTGACTGCTCCCAATCTCATGTAGTCCTCAGAAGCAAAATACTGTCCTGACTCTTACAATCCATTTCTTAACTGTTTTATATGCTAGAGAAGTGCGTCTCAATTATAGTACACATCCCACTGAAGAGAAGGCTAAGCAAGAA
Organism: Protobothrops mucrosquamatus; assembly: GCF_001527695.2. NCBI lineage: Eukaryota > Metazoa > Chordata > Lepidosauria > Squamata > Viperidae > Protobothrops > Protobothrops mucrosquamatus. The sequence goes on along the minus strand of NW_015386095.1, from coordinate 1,423,683 downwards.
CTTAAATTTTTCTTTAATGATGAACATAAGATAATACCTAAAAAATGAATGCCCCTACAGATTTAGTCTTATTTATTATTAAATCTGTATATCACACAACTCTTTGCTTTGATTGTGATATGACCAGACTCCTAAAGACAAGAGGAATGAAAACCTATGTTATGCCTGTCATTTGTAATCATTGTGACACAAGAATAAAGCTTCTTCTCAGAAATCACCTGTATAGAATACTTTTTGTTCACTCTCTTCCCCCATCAGTTATAAAAACAAAAGCACTTCAATTCTACTTAGTTTCATGTTACACTTAATTCAGTAACCAGGCAGCAACTTCTTTTTTAAACTTGTGAAGACTGACTTGCATAGTTTAAGAAAATACATTTCTGACATGCCATTACTGCATTTTAAAATGGTAAGACCCTGAAGATATTGACAGTTCTAACACTGAGATCAAAATGCTTCCATGAAAGCAAAAGTAAAGATCTGAAGTGGTTGTGCAAGGACATCTTAAAACCTGAAATAGAAGGAAGCATCAAACCCCCTCTTTTTGCTCCTAAATTAAGAGCAATAGCCTTGATGTTCTTTTCTTTTATTATTTCTATGAATAGCTATTTCTTATTGCAGCAGATTTCCAGATCCAAGCTGCAAAATTCAGACTACTGGATGGCACTACAGAATTAATTTGTCCTCTAATGGCATCTGATCCTTGTATACCATATCTGGTAGCCCTAGAGATACCAATGGTACTGCATTCTATGTTCAACATGTTTCATTCTGAGAAATGACACTTAGAGAGAAGCACTTATCCCTAGAGATTGTTTGGATATTTTCTGCTGTGAAAGAGAGGAATGGTAGGCAGAAATCCTCACAGCAACCATTTGGCAAGGACAGAATGTTGTGATTGGCAGGATATAATCAACCCCAATTAATAATGCTATTTGCAGATGGATTTAATTTTAGTATAATTTACTGTTCTTTCCAAACTGCTACCTGGGATGAAAATCACTCAGCCTGATAACAAAATTTGCCTTGAACACCTCAAAATAACAATTTACTTAGAAGTAGCCAATGTTGAGCACAGTGGGTGCTAACACGTAATCAGGGCCTGAAAGCTACGCAAGGTTGGATTTGGTTAATATTTGGAGGGGAAACTATAAGGATTGTATAGCGCTGATGATGTTACCTAGTTTGGCAATGAAACATCTGCAGGAAAACAACCAAGCTCAGAGTGCACCAAGGACTCCATAGTTCAACTCTGAGCAACAAATATTATCTTCTATCAAAACTACAAGAAGTTAGGACTTTAGGCTACACTGCAAAGTAAAAAAAATCAGAAGAATTAGAAGCAGATTATTTCCAAGCTGTTGCCAAGTAAACACTGTGGCTATTTGGAGTCAATAGTCAATTGCAAATCAAGATTCTCTTTTCTTTTTGATACCTACCTTCTGCCTTACAATGAAAATGAACTCAACTGTTTAATCAGTGTTATAACCTGTTGTGATGTGGAGCTGTTGCAGCTATAAATTATTTTAGTATGTGGCCAAATATCTCAAAATCCAGTCATAGACAACTATTTTGTCTAAATTATTAACTCTACAAGCACAACTTCTGAATAAACAATTCATACAACAGAAATTTATGAAGGAGTATTAGAGTTGGGGGGAAAAAATCTCTGAACACCACAAATTAGTTACATACTTTTGTTAATCCAAGCTCTTCAAGCAATTCTTTCTCCCAATAAGGACGCCTTCTTCCACTTCTGATCCTGGTGATAAAGTGTAGTTTATGAGGCTCTTCTGGATTACCACCATATTTTTCATGATCACCAGGTCGTGGTTGAAATACCTAAAAGAGATTAAACTCTCATTAACCAATACAATAAGTAAAATTAGTTATTAATGAGTTCTGGGGCTTATCTTCATATTTCTCTAATCATGACACAAGATGCCCAAATAATCATTTTTAACAGCTTACTATCTAGCTATTGCCCTCATTTCATTCCAGATATCAAAGAGGCAGTTTAAAGTTGTCTTTAGCTTTCTATATTTAAAGTAGGAGTTTCATTCCTCTTCTATCACAATTTATTATTTACTGGCAAGTAATTGGGTTACATGTGATTGAAGAGACTACAGCAAGAGTGAGTAATAGAGTCATTTTTTTGAATACTCTATCAGTTACCTCTGCAGAAGAGAAAGCTACGAAGAGGAGGTATTAATTAGCAAGAAACTAGGTGAAATAAAATAATGGCTAAGTATAGATTCTACAGCCCTTGTAAGGTACATCAGAAACAAAGGCAAGTTAAACTCAGACCTTCATAATTCAATTTTAAAAGTACAAAGGTGAATTCACATTATTTTTACAAGAGATTTTATGTAGTAAAGAACATATTTTGACTGTTTTCATTTGTAATTCTATTTTAATTTGTAATTGTAATGTTTAATTATTGTTTTAACCCAAGGCTTACTGATTCTGGAATTCGAGACCTTGTAAATTTCTGCCTAATCCATATTCTCCAAGGGATTGGTTCGCTTTTTGTCAGATTCTGCAGTATAAGAAACAAAGGAGAGAACAATGTAATACTTCAGAGCTTAATACATAAGAGTCAAATATATCAAGGTTTCAAATAAATCAATGACAAAATGCATGTGCACATATATTAACTCTAAGAAGCTATCATTTTATATTCCCGGAAAACCAAAAGCATCAGAGGTTCACAGGAAGCACATGATATACCAGCCTGGTATTTAAATCAGCTAATTGGAAAGTATAAATAGTTTACAAAGTAAAAAGTACCCGAACGCTTCCTAATACCCACGGCATCAATTTTCTCCAGAATTGGGGTCTCTAATTAAAAACACATTTAAGAACTAAGGTATGCTTTATTCAGCTCCAGCAAGATCGTTCAGCAACATAAAAGGATTTCTGCAACTTGATGCAATCCTCTTCCTGATAAAACAGCTATGTGAAATTTACAGAAATCCTTTAATCATTTCCAGACTTCTCACCTGCCAAGCGGATACATAACACCTCCACGCTGCCATCTTATGCAGCCGATTCGCCTTCTCGCGAAAAGAGACGTGCAAAGTCTCCTCCTCCGCAACCACGAGAAGAGAAGGGCCGGAGACTTAGCTTTAGGCCAGTGTTTCTCAACCTTGACAATTTTAAGGCATGTGGACTTCAACTCCCAGAATTCCACAGCCAGCATTGCTGGCTGTGGAATTCTGGGAGTTGAAGTCCACATGCCTTAAAATTGTCAAGGTTGAGAAACACTGCTTTAGGCCTTTCTAAGCTTTTACTTTCCAGTTCTTACAAAGCACGTGAGCAGAAAGGGGCCGGGTAACTCCGCCTGGTTTCTATTTTGCTTTTTGGATTAGATGGACGTCTTCGCTTTTGCAGATTTTCCGCGTTGTGGTCTGGCTATTGCATTTGGGGCAGCGGCGGCAGAGGAGGAGGAGATCCCGGTCCTCCGCAGAGGAAAGTCTCGTGACTCGTGCCGGGCATCGCTGGCTGATTGATATGGAGGATTCGGCGGCGGCCGCCGTGCTGAAGCGGGCGCTGGAGCTGGATTCGGCTTCGCGTTTTCAGGAGTCGCTGATTTGCTTCCAGGAAGGGATCGATCTCCTCCTTAGTGTGCTAAAAGGTGAGAGTTTTGTCTTGCTACCCCAGAACAAGGAGTGCGGTGCCACATTTCCGACTCAGTAAGTCGAAAAAAGAATTTTGTTTGCCTTGAGCATGCCCAGAGATGGATTGCATATGAACGCGGTAATCCTAATTATAAGGGATCTTTATCACCGAAGGGAGAAGACCTGCATTTGATCTGTTCCCCTTGCCTAGTATTTTAAAAAATTGCAGGATTTAATGCAAAAGGTGTACTCTCACCACCTGTAGAACTGGGCTTCATTAAAATATTTTTGCCCTGTATTTGTTTAGGAACCTCTAATTCGGCAGATGGTCCACTCCCTGCACCCTGTTTAAGTCATTCTGATTGTAAATTTGTAATATGCTTATGCTGGGATTGATCCCTTTCCTGATTCTGGTTTCACTAGAAATAATATTCTCGTCAATGTGTTATCATTTTAACATCCCCCCAGTCACAGATATGTTTGCTTCCATAGTTGTAAATTTTGTAAAATATAATGGGAAATAACTGTAGCATAATGATTAATTCAAATAAATTCAGATGGTGTAATTTTTAAGCAGAAAAATAATGTTCCGTGAGTCCCCATTCTGGCTCTAATGAATTTTAATTAGCTACCTGAAAGCATTGGGAAAGGTTTCAAACTAAATGCAAGTTAAGGAAAAGTTTCAGAGATGGAAGGCTTTTCTATAAAGTACTTCTAGATTCTGATTTCAGACTATTATTTCATCTTCGAAAATTTGCATTAAGTTTCCATTGAATCCTACAGCCTTCCCAATGTGGTCTTTAAATGAAGCATAGGGTACTCCAGGGGAGGCCTAGTGCGGGACCTGTCCTGGGTCTCCCAAAGCCTCCCCTACTCCCTGAGGTATCCCATGCTTCACTTTCTAACCTTCAGAATCCCTGCAGGCCTTGAGCCTGCTTCCTGTACCACTGGGGCCCACACCCTCCTTACTCAGTGTCAGCCATCACACACTTACCTTTCAAAGAGGTTCAGAGCTCAGGTTAGGGAAGTAAAGTAAGCTGCTCCATTGCTGGACTGTGTGGTGCAATTCCAGAAGCAGCTGCCATTTTCTGAGTGGCTGCAATTCAATACAGCCACTTGGAAAATAGAGGCTGCTTCCGCAATCATACTGCATGGCCCATCAATGGAATGGCATGCTGTCCTTTCCTAACCTGAGCTCTGCAGTGTTCCACAACACTGTGGGACACTGTGGAGTTTGAGTTAGAGAAGAAAAGCAAGGTGCTTTGTTGATGGGCTGTGCAGTTCAACTCCAAACAGCCATAATTAAATGCCGAGAACATAAATCCCTCTGAAGAAAAAGGCTTCTATTATACATTTTTAGAAAGTATACTAATCACAATATTTTCTTAATAAGATCTCAGAACACATTCAGATTCCTTACTTGTGCCCATTCATTTAACCATTGTTAAATGGTCATATGCGGACGACCGCTGTAAAGTTTCAGTGGCCTTACGACCTGTACTTGCATTTGTGGTGACCATCACATCACACCCACAGTCACATAATTGCAAATCAGGCACTTGGTTACAGCTTGCATTTACAGCCAATTGCAGCTTCTTGTAACTTCTTTGTTATTGCAATTTGCAACTTTTTTTGCCAATGGACATGCCCATTGAGGAAGCTGGATTCGCTTGATGACCCCTGTAAATATTTGTTGTAGAATCATGTCCCACTCGTATGACTACAATGATTTACATTGGAAATTCTGGCCCCTATTGTAGTCGTAAGTTAAGGACTACCTGTTCTTTCAGCTGCCTAGAAAAAGGGGCGTGGGCAGTATAGGTATAGGTATTCTTTTTCCATTTTTCATTTCTTTCATGTCTTCTGTTTGCAGCTACAAAAGATGAGAAGAAAAAGGCTTACTACAGAAACAAAATATCAGATTACATGAACAGAGCGGAAACAATTAAAAAATATGTTATGAAGGAAAAAGAAGGTATGAAGTTATAATGGAAGGTCTTTTTAATTCAGCCATAACTGTAATGAAGTGGGATGCTTAGTGAAAGTTTGCTCTTGTGCTTAGATGGGAAATACCACAAACAAATAAAAATTGAAGAGAATAGCAAAGGATTCAGCTATGAAAAATTGTTCCAAGAGTATCTAAATGAAACTGTTACAGAGGTTTGGGTTGAGGATCCTTACATTCGCCAAGTCCATCAGGTGAGATAGCACTGCTGCAATTAATCAAGACATTTTGCCCTTTTCCATCTGAAAAATTAATCTTATTTAATTTTCTATAGTTGTACAACTTCTTAAGATTCTGTGAAATGCTTGTTAAAGGACCATGCAGAATGAAAACTATACACCTTCTTACCTCTCATGAAGAAGTAAGTATTTATGACTAATCATATTACAAAATTTAGTAAGAATTATTTATATTTAGGATTGCATGAATGTCCTTTTACTCAGCTGAATGGAAGTATTATTGTGATCACCATGATTAGAATACAGAAAAGAATTTTCATTCTGTAAATAATATTTTCTTTCTATCACATTTTGGGTCAGAAAAGCAATTGATGGAAAAATCAATTTGTGGATGAAAAAGACTGCTATCACTTGCATTAAAATTAAATACTTTATATTAATGGGAGTTAGTTTTGCTTTGGGTAAGAATAGTTTAAAAAAAGCTAAATGTAGGTATGTTTTACAGTAAGATAATATCAATTTTAAGTTGATAATTAGAAAAAAATGGAAGATATTGAATCAAATTATTGTTTTTGGCTCAAAATTTTGTATGTTTATTGTAATAGTTCCTCAAAGTTTCTTTCCAATATCTACAGGAAATGTCAAAAAGTTTTATTACGTATCTTTTGCATCTAGGTTTATCCCCTACTGCTGAGATACAGTTTTACTACCATTTCTAATATTATATTTTGTATTAGTGCTTTACAAATTATTTACTCTGAAAATCTGTATTGTATAGTAGGAGATGTCAGAATCAGAGAGGGGAAATCTTCCTCTGGCTTTTCCACTAGCCTCTGAGGCCTATTGTTTCTATGTTTTTATGTATGGCTTCTGTGTCATGGAATCAGGGTTTTCTTTGTTGTTGTTGTTGTTAATTGCGAAGTCGTGTCCGACCCATCACGACCCCATGGACGTTCCTCCAGGTCTTCCTGTCCTCTACCATCTTCCATTTAAGTTCACGCCTACTGCTTCAGTGACTCCATCCAGCCACCTCATTCTCTGTCGTCCCCTTCTTCTATTGCCCTCAATCTTTCCCAGCATTAGGCCCTTCTCCAGTGAGTCCTTCCTTCGCATTAGGTGGCCAAAGTATTTGAGTTTCAACTTCAGGATCTGGCCTTCTAAAGAGCAGTCGGGGTTGATCTCTTCTAGGACTGACCGGTTTGAACGCCTTGCAGTCCAAGGGACTCGCAGGAGTCTTCTCCAACACCATAGTTCAAAGGCCTCAATTCTTTGTTGCTTAGCCTTTCTTATGGTCCAAATTTCATATCCATACATTGCAACTGGGAAAACCATGGCCTTGACTATACGCACTTTTGTTGGCAGGGTGATGTCTCTGCTTTTTAGTATGCTGTCTAGATTTGCCATAGCTTTCCTCCCCAGGAGCAAGCGTCTTTTTAATTTCTTGGCTGCAGTCCCCATCTGAGGTGATTTTGGAGCCCAGGAAAATAAAATCTGTCACTACCTCCATTTCTTCCCCATCTACTTGCCAGGAATTGAGAGGGCCGGATGCCATGATTTTGGTTTTCTTAATGTTGAGTTTCAAGCCAACTTTTGCACTCTCCTTCTTCACCCGCATCAAGAGGCTCTTTAGTTCCTCTTAACTTTTTGCCATTAGAGTGGTATCATCTGCATATCTTAGGTTGTTGATATTTCTCCCGGCAATCTTAATTCCAACTTTTGATTCATCTAGCCCTGCCTTTCTCATGATGTGCTCTGCATATAAGTTAAATAGGCAGGGCGACAGTATACAGCCTTGCCGGACTCCTTTCCCAATTTTGAACCAATCAGTGGTTCCGTGTCCAGTT
>NW_015386095.1:1375183-1415935 GCF_001527695.2 Protobothrops mucrosquamatus | reverse complement strand
TACACAATCAAAGGCTTTAGCATAGTCAATGAAGCAGAAGTAGATGTTTTTCTGGAACTCCCTAGCTTTCTCCATGATCCAGCGTATGTTGGCAATTTGATCTCTAGTTCCCCTGCCTCTTCGAAATCCTGCCTGTACTTCTGGTAGTTCTCGATCCACATACTGCTGGAGTCTAGCTTGTAGGATTTTAAGCATAACTTTACTAGCATGTGAAATGAGTGCAATGGTGCGATAGTTTGAATGTTCTTTGACATTGCCTTTCTTTGGAATTGGAATGTAAACTGATCTTTTCCAATTCTGTGACCACTGTTGAGTTTTCCAAATTTGCTGGCAAATTGAGTGTAGCACTTTTACTGCATCGTTTTTTAAGATTTTGAATCTTAAGGGTTTTCTTACAAGTTATCATTTACACAGAAAAATAATAATTCATACAGATTTCTCTTCATTGGATAATTTGTAGATTTGGGTTGAAAACATGATGTTAAGGTGGCCTAATTAAAAATTAAAAATAGTAATGTTTTTTAGAGAATTATGAATTAACAAGGTTTCAATTGTCTATTCAAGTTTAAATTATAAAATATCTTAACAGGGTCATGGAAAGAATCAACAGATGGGTTCCTTAGAAGAAATACAACAGTCTCTAAGGGATTTTGGCATTACACTGGATATATCATACTCTTCTTCAATACATGATCGAGAGATTAGGTTGGTGATTTGTAAAATTACTGTATAGTAAAAAATATAAATATTGTACTAAATTTTGATTAATATTGTACTTTCTAAAATATGGATAGACAGTAGATGTCTATAGGCCTCAGGGTATTCAGAAACATTTCCACCATTTCTAATTGTTAATTGAAAGAATCTAAACAAAACATAATGAGCTTAAAAACAAAGCATAAGTCCTTAACTTCAGCTTCATTTACAATAATGCCCCAATCCATTTTGAAATACTGGGGCATCCTGGTTAGCTGGGAGTTGACAGGTAAAAACTGCAGAAGTTTGTTTTCTTGTACATAATAGGATTTCAGCTACAAAAACAATACTGTATCTTTTTGCTACCATCTATTGACTATTAGACAGAGTTTTGCAGTCCTCATCTGTTGACCCTAATCATGTATTTTGTAAATGTAGATGCCTTCCATGGGCAGTAATTCTGTGAGAGCATCCATAACATGCTCACAACATTCCAAAAGACTTTACAGACTTAAAATGTTTGCTGCTCTTTATTAACAAATTTGTGTTTGTGTGTGTAATACATTACTGTATTAAAAGTTTTCAGATCTGTTAAAACAGAAAGACAGATTGAAAGTGATAGTTATAATAATGCTGCTTTAATAGCATTTGGCAATCAATTTTCATGGGAAAAATATTTTTCTATCTCAATATATATTTATATGCCTGTGAGAAAAATAGTTGTGCCTAGGATAGGCCAGATTTCCAAACTGAAATCTAATGTTATATCTATTAATTTTAAAAGGCAATTAAAATATCTTTTAAATATACATATTTTTCCTAAACTATCAGATATAATTATCTGCAAACATACTCTTGCCATGTTTATATTTTTGAATATTATGCTTCTATATTCTTGTATTTAAAACACAGATTCAACAATGGATGGATGTTTAAAATCGGAAGAGGCCTTGATTATTTTAAAAAACCACAGGTAAGGGATTTTGTTTTTGTTTTCTTTTTTTTACAGAGTTCCTGAATTTTTTGCTAAGAAAAAAAAATATTTTTACAGGGTCGTTTTTGCCTTGGATATTGTGACTTTGATTTGAGACCTTGTCACGAAACTACTGTGGACATCTTTCACAATAAGTACACAAAGAAAACATGATTCCTTCTGAAACCACTCATTTTCTAGATAAAAATCCTTGTAAGATATATATTTAATGTGCTTTTTTATAAAATAAATTTTTGTTTAAGTAAAAAGATACGTTTATCTCAATATATCCTTAAAAGAGGCTTCAATAGTTAAATTTTGTTTAAAGGAAAACCAATATTTTTACCTCAACTGACATCAGGTAAAAAATACTGAAAGAATTATTAAATTAAAACAACACTACTGAATATATTTTAAAATTGCAATGACTGGAATCATTACATTGAATAAGTAGCCGAAATGAACTTAGAAACAGATACAGGTTCATTCAAGTTACGACAGCACTGAACAAATGGTTCCCTCATAGTTTAGTTGTTGCAGTGTCCCCACAATCATGAATGCCATTTGGGCACTTGATGCCCCGCTCGGGATTATGTTGTCTCAGGGAGCTGTGGTCATGTGATTGTGATTTCCAATGTTCCCTGCCAATTTTCCACAAACAAAGTCAGAGGGAAAGCTGGCTGGAAGTTGTGGTTCATGTGAACTGTTTGTTTAATGATCCTCATTTAATGGCAGCCCTGCAAAACTGCTGTCTATGACTGCATCACTTAGCAATAGCAATTCCAGTCAATTGCTATCATAAGCCAAGGACTTTCTCTACTTTTGAATTTAGCTGTCTAAAAACAGAACTAGCTACAATCTCTTAAAGTTATATCAAGCTATTATATATATAGGGGGGGAAAGGTACCTGCCAGATACTTTGAACATTAGGGTGCTGAATGGAGAGGATTTTGGGCAGTTACACAGCAGTCACTTAGCTCATATGGCATGCTGATGTACTTTCAACAACAGAGCCCACCTGCTTTTTTTTTTCTTTTTGGCAAGCTACAAAAACCATGCCACTACCATACACACATCTATCCAGTCAGCATGGATGAAAATTACACCATGGCCCGTCAGCTGAGCCATGTATTCCTCTGAACTTTCAAAATATTGTACATGCTTGCAATTTACAGCTCATATTCCACCTATGGGTTCTTTAAAGAACCTTTCTAGTCTTGATGTACCATTCCTAAGATCTGCTTTGAAACATGCCCATTCTTGTAATTAGTTTTTTCTCTCTCTTCAGAATCTACCCCCGTTTTTACTCCAATAAAATTATTATACAATACTGATAACTCTGGAATCAAATAAATGATCATATCTAAACATCTGATCCAGTATGTCTGGGAAATTTGCATTTCTTGAAATCTTGTCCTTTTGAATGTTACTGGGTACAGGTTTTTTTTAATAATATTGTATATTTAAATTTATAATTTGTATACCTTTTAGTTTTTTAATTTTTATGTCAATAAATTTTATGTCAATTAATCAAAAGAATATAAAACTTTTGAAATAAAGGCTTGTTTTTTAAAAAATGTACTTTTCACCCCAATACAGATCTTCTGTTCTTACTAGAATGGTGAAGTAAGAACTGGTGAAAAGTAATTTAAAGGAAAAGAAGCCAAATAACCTTTCATAAGGTTGCTAACATGTTATTAGATTTATTTGCCACCTATTTCACCTTGAGGCAACTCTTATCCAGCACAAAAGACATCTTTTAAATTTTGTTGATTATAACAGGAGTAATGTTTCAACATCAGTTCAAATGTGGCATAAGTTGGGTGTTTGGACCAGTAATATATTGAATTTGAAAACGGTTATTAGTTATAGCTTTCTATCCACATTTTCCCCCACCCAATAGTGTATTATTATTATTATCATAATTGCATTCTTGGTTGCAACTCTATTGTAAGTTACTTCAAGTTCCATTAAACTCTGGAGTTCACATTTGAGAAGACTGCAGTATCAATTAACTATCTCCCTTTAAAAAAAGGAACTTTATATTCAAGTGTTATTTTTGTTCAGTAGTTATGTAACTATGTAACATTAAATCTGTTTACATTCACTGAACTCTTCTAAAATCATACATGACAATCTTGTGTTAAACTACTAACTTGATATCCAAGAATCCAGCTCATCACATAAAAGTTACATTAATGTTACAATCTTCTCACATAAGATATGCAATTTGCTGTGTAATGTAGAATCTGCCCAAGTTCTCAGCAAAGCAGTTGCCATGGCAGTGCTTTCATTTGGGCAAAACCTGTTGCCAATCAGGCTGTTCCCGAGTTCCACACACACATCCAGTGGCAGCCAGTTCTGAGGCACATCTATTTGGCAAGCTTCAATGTTACCATTCTTTATATCCATATTTATCTGAATTTCAACATTGGATTCCTCGTGTCCTATATTAAAGGATGTGCTGATTTTGAACTTTGGTGTTTTTCCATATAGCCAATTCCAGGCTTTTAATTCTATGACTTTATTGTTAATTCCAGGGAATTCTGTTTCATCGGCTGGATTTATGACATGGGTATGGTTTTCAGCATGATGATGTGAAGCATATTCGCCAGCAATGGCTTCCATAAGCATTTCACAAGTTAATGTGGGATCTTCTTCATAGAGATTTCTCACTAATGCAGGCACACTTGGTGTGGCGTTACTTTGGATTCCACTGTTAGGAGTCTTTAACACAGATGTTAGAACCAATTTATCAGTATTGCACAGTAAAGTGCAGTGGTGATAAGCAGCTGTTCTTCCTAATTTTGCAGCAGTTCCTGAAATTTTAAAGATTTTATTTAACAAGAGATCATATCTCTCAGTAGCCTGAACATCTAGCTGGGGTCTTAGGGACTTCAAAGCTTTGACAACTAGTTTTAAATTTTCAATTCTTTCATATTTTTTTCTGTCAGTGAAGAAGGTCAGATTAATGTTGCCTGTGTCATGGTAAACTGCACCTCCTCCACTTCTTCTTCGAGCAAGCCTTACCCCCTTCTGCCTCATGACTCCAAGGTTACATTCTTGCCAGGGATTCTGATGCCGACCGATCACTACAGCAGAAGAATTTCTCCAGAGGAGAAGAACATGTCTCTTTTCTAAATCCATGTTATCATGGATCCAATCCTCTAATGCTAAATTCTGGTAAACATCCTGAGACACAGACTGTAGGATAAGCCCTCTTTCCTTTGAACTTTTGAAGCCAGCAGCTGGAACTTTGAGGACATAATATAATGGGAAGCATTTCTTCCATGGGAACTGGATTATCATGTTTTGAGGAAATAAAATAATCAAGCATCAAAAGCAATGGAAGCTTTGGCGCTATTCAGAATCTTTCAAACCATTGGGTTCAGTGTGATGAGCTCATTTCTTTTCAGAAGCAGTGAAAGCAGTTTTAGATTATTTTTATAAAATATTGCTCCTTTTTGGTAGGTAGATGCAACCTTTAAACCAGCGAATTTCCAAGATATTTCTTGTTCAATCTATTGCCGATAATCTATTGGGAAAAAAATATTTATTTATTGAAGTTATATCTGACATGTCTCAGAAGTACATACACAAATACCTTCCACATCCTCTGTAGGATTAAAATATTAAAACATCTACAACAGGATGAACAACAAAAATAAACTAAATCATAACACAAATGGCTAATATCTGGTATAACAATAAAAAAATTAGGAAAAGTAAAACAGTAAATGACACAATAGATAAGCATCATTGAAACAGTCTAAAAAGCTCAGTTTTTAGTTTATTGTTTTGTTTTTTTTATGGCCATGCATCTTAAAGGACAACTCTGAAAGGCTCACATCAAATTCATGAAAATAAAGACTAAAATCTGATGCCTCATTTATCCTCCAATAAGCCTTAAGAGCTTTCTGAAACTCACCCTAGGTGGGGGCTAACCTGATTTCCACAGGAAGATCATTCTCCAACACTGGCATTACCGCTAAGAAGCAGTGCCTTCCAGCTTCAGTTCTCACCTTTCAAAACTGAGACCCCAAGGAGTTTCTCTTTAATATATCAGGGCTCATACAGACTGAAAAAGGCAATCATGGTGTGTACAAGTTAAAGTACTAATGCAGCCACTATAGGGATGATACAGCAAGCTATGAGTCTATTTCCTGAGGTTACGGTTCATCACTCAAATCTAGAGAGAATCATGTCTGCCAAACTACTAAAGGTGCCAACAAGATGTACTCAGAAATACCCCAGAATGTTCTGCAGATACAAATAGGTCATCACACGTCGAGATACGCTGCAACCTAATGAATTAAGGACAACCCGAATAGAAAATGTTGGTTCTCTGCCACGCTCCATTTTTTTTTCAAGTCCCATAATCCAGTCTGCATGAAGACTCGGCAAAGATAATGGGCGCTGTAGTACAAATACGTCTGACGGACAGCTACGGGGGGGGAAGGCTGCTTCAAAGAAGCCGAAAGGCAGGAAGAAGATGATCGCAACAGTATTTTGCTGCTTTTACTTGGCGAACAGTCTTATACAGATATCTAAAAACGCTTTTTCCCCCATATAGAGCACTGCTGCGCAAGGGCACGACAGAGTGAAGTTTAGGCAGCAGAAAAGCAGGGCTGTAGGCCTACGAAACTATAAAGGATATACTTGCCTGCTGCAAAGTTCGCCAGACATTCCTATTGTTTTTCGGAGAGCAGAAGGGCAAACGAAATATTTACCAGCTTCTCTAACGGGTCTTTAATCTATTGTAATGCAGGAACTTTTGCTTTCGTTGAAACCGCGCGCGAGATTCAAGAGCCAAGAGGGCTGGCTTCAGCTCAGAAAAGGAGGACGATACGCGCATTTTCACATAGAGACGAAGTTATAGAGAGCCGCTCATCCCATTGTTTGGAGTCGAAACATCCCGTTTGCTTAAGACTCTGTCCCATTCTTGTTTGGCGGAAGGGAGAACGAATCCTGAAAAGGGATTTCTGCGGAGAGAAGAGTTATTGATTTAGAGCTAACTTTTTTTTTTTTTGCTGGAAACAACAGCTTTTTAAATATCTCGAAGGAAAAAACGGAGGACATCATACAAGGATTCCTACCCTTTGCAAACTGAAAGGGGGGTGTAGATTGACGAGCTACGTAGTAATTTACAAAGCTATAGCAGATTTCTGTCGTTTCTATCGGTAATCCATTGTTCCGGGATATTAAAGGAACTCGGAAGTCGATGAGTAGTGTTACTCTTCCTTGTATTTTTCTCAGTGTGCTTTAAAAAGCACTTCCGTGTTTGAAGTTGCTTTATCAGGGGACTTCCGCCGGGGGATAAAATTAGAAAGTACGTTGATTTCCTCTTTCTCTCTCTCCATCCTAGGATGGTTTGAACTGGGGTTGTAATTGCAGAAACTTGCTTTCTCTTTTTAAATTGATTACAACACATACATTGCAAAAAAAGTTGTACAAGTTTAAAAGTAATTTCTCATTTTAATTCTATTATAAAACCATGTGTAGTAGGATTTACTTAACTATGTTGATATATATCTCTCCCCCCTTTAATCGTGTCCGATTCTCGCAGACTGCCTGGACAAGCTCTTCCAGTTTTCTTGGCAAGGTTCCCCCCCCCCAGAAAAAGTTTGCCACTGCCTCTTTCCTAGGGCTGAGAGAAAGTGACCAGCCCAAGATTTGTGCCTAAGGCGGGACTAGATTTCAGTCTCCCGGTTTCTAGCTTGATGACTTAACCACTACATCAAATTAGCTCTCTCTAATTCTAATACATGCTTTTACTGTATGGCTAAATGTATTTTAAACTAGCTGTACCCAACCACGCGTCGCTGTGGCTCAGTCTGGTTAAATGGAAAAGAAAAGAGAAAGCTTTTACGTCCAACAGATGGCGCTGTTTTTCAAAAAAGCATGTTTTTACCTGTCACAGGTGTGACATTTATATAATAGTAGGTATATAAAAACGCGCATGTATTCAAATGCAACGTTGTGTCAAAATTTCAAAGCAATCGGTGAAGAACTTTCGGAGATTTAAGATTTTGAACAAACGAACATTTACATTTTTATTTATATAGATGTAAGCTCTGTTCTCCATCCATCCTGGTAAAATTGCTTAAAGTTACAGTCCCATTGACATCAACAGGATTTGGAAATGCAGAATAACGGACTTGGAAGGGACCTTGGCGGTCTTCTAGTATCTAGTTCAACCTCCTGCTCAAACAAGAAACCTACACCATTTCAGATAGAGGCTTGTCCAATCTCTTCTTAAAAATCTCCAGTATTGGAGCACCCATAACTTCTGTAGGCAACTCGTTTCACTGATTGTTGTCTGATCAATATATTTGTAGCAATGAAATGAAGTAAAGGGCAGTATTACATGTCTTGTTCACCATTGTACAGTGAATACACCCATGGAAATATAAAAGCCAAATGACCTTGCAGATTTTAACAAAGGCAGATAGAGTACATGAGGTTCGTTAGCTAACATAAATATGTATAATGGAGATATAAAAATATGAGATTTACTTTTCTTGTATTGACATGCTAGAATGGAACATGTTAAAGCTAATAAGTGTCCAGAACTCCATTCTGGGGAACCTGGATAGTGAACAAGGAACCACTAAAAGAACTTAAGAGAGCTGGGATCAAAATATTTTCTATTATGTTTTATTTTTACATTTAAATTTTTAATATAAACATTTTAATTATATATCTCGGTACTAGATTGCAGTAGGATATAAATGTAATAAATACAAAGGGAGTCAAAACTATTTGACATAGTCCACTTTGTTAACAGATATGAAATGACCCCACTTTGTTAGCGGAAAATAAAGAGAAGATCCCATTAGCAAAGCTACATAGAAAGTAGAACTCTGGATTTAATGTAAAATATTGAGACAAAGGTAATAGCAGCCAAAATGCTTAGTTTTATTGGACATAGAAATAATTACAATAAAATAATAATAAAATTAAACTTGTATATTGCTTGATTGCCAACAATTCTGGGCAGCTCATGTCAATCAAAGAAACTGCAATAAGATCAATAAAAAATAAAAGTCTGACAATTCAGATGGATGGAGAATATTGAAAAAATAAATTCAAATAAATAAGAAATTTCAATTTTGGAAAAGATGGTAGAATAGAAAGGATATTTCTATAACAAGAATCAGAAAGGTGAAAGCAATGGTTTTTTGTGGAGTATTGTAAAAGTGAATAAAAGTGGACAACATTCAATTATTAACTCTGAGATATTAGAAGTATCATACAGCCATCAGAAGTTTGAAACAAGTTGATGACATCTATGTTGGATTGGAGCCCTGAATAAATATCCACTAAATTTGATCATCTGCACTTAAAAATAGTAATGTTTAGACTGATTTATAATAAACTTAGAGAAAACTTGGAAAGGATTCCATGGATGAAAATCTTAAAGGGGAGAACAACTCAAGAAGCTTGGGAAACTCTGAAAAATATGATTATAAAAGCCCAATATAACTGAAAAAGAAAAATAAGAAATCCAATAAGAAAACAGCATGGTTGTATGAAGAACTTTCTAATAAACCGAAAGAGAAAAAAAGGATAAGTACAATAAATGGAAAAGGGATATATAACTAAGGCAGCCAACCAGCATATAGCCCAAATCTGCAAAGATGAAGTCAGAAGAACTAAGGCTCATAATGAACTAAGACTTGCAATAAATGTCAAAAATAATTTTTAAAGAGTTTCAACATGTAAAAAGAAAAAAGTCAAGGAAACAATCAGTTCACTAATGGGAGAAGATGGTAAGGAAGTGATAAGCAGCAGAGAGAAAGCAGAGCTGCTTAATTCATTTTTTGCATCTGTTTTCATGCAAAAAGAAAAAATAGCCAACCTACCAAAAACAGAAGCATAAAAGACAGATTAAGAATACAAATTAAAATAGGCAAGAAAAAGGTAAGAGAACACATGTCCACTCTAGACAAGTTCAAATCACTAGGACCAGATGGATTACATTCCAGAGTACTGAAGGTGCTGGCAGACATGATCTTGAAACCATTGAACCATATCTTTCACCAGGAGCACCAGGAAACTATCAGAGGACTGGAAAAGAGCTGATATGGTTCCCATCTCCCCCCCCCCCCCAAAAGGGGGGGGGGGCGGAAACAGATCCAGGAAACTACAGACCAATCAGCCTGAGATCAATACATGAGAAGATCCCGGAAAATAATCAAGCAACAGATCTGGAACAGCTAGAAGCAAGCAAAGTTATAACCAGAAGTCAAGATGAGTTTGTCAAAAACAGATCATGCCAAACAAATCTTATTTCATTCTTTGGCAAAGTGACTAAATTAGTGGACCAGTGAAATGCTGTGGATGTAGTATACTTTGATTTCAGTAAAGTATTTAACAAAGTAGACCACAACCTACTTCTTGGTAAGTTAGAAAAATGTGGGGTAAAAAGCATCACCACCAGATGGATTCATAACTGGTTGACAAACCACACTCAATGTGTAGTCCTTAATGGAACTACATCTACATGGAGGGAAGTAAGCAGTGGGGTATTCCAAGGTTCTGTCTTAGGTCCAGTGTTCTTCAATATCTTCATAAATGATTTAGGTGAGGGAATAGAAGGGGTACTCATTAAATTTGCAGACACCACGCTGGCAGGAATAGCCAACACCCCAGAAGATAGGCTCAAGATCCAGAAAGATCTCGCAGATTTGAACACTGGGCTTTATCTCACAAAATAAAATTCAATGGGGAGAAAAGTATTTACACGTTGGCAAGAAAAAACAAATTTACAGATACAGAATAGGTGAAACCTAGCTCAATAGCACTAACTGTGAGTGGGATATTGGAGTCCTAGTGTACAAAATATGTGCCAGTAGTTGCTGCAGCTGCCAAAGCAGCCAATGCAATCCTAGGCTGTAACAGGAATAGAATCAAGATCATATGAAGTGTTCATACCACTTTATAATGCCTCGGTAAGACCACATTTTGAATACTGCATCCAAGTGACAGTTTTAGTCACCACAATATGAAAAAGTTGTTGAGATTCTGGAAAGAGTGCAGAAAAGAGTAACAAAGATGATTAGGGAGCTGGAGACTAAAACATGAACAATTACAGGAATTGGGTATGTCTAGTCTAGTGAAAAGAAGGACTAGGAGTGACATGATAGCAGTGTTCCAATATTTGAAGGGCTATCACAAAAAAGAGGGCGTCAAACTATTCTCCAAAGCAGGGGTCCCCAACCCCCGCTCTGTGGACTGGTACCGGACTGCAGCATGCCAGCAACCGGTCTGCACAAACAAGCAAAGTCCCATCCACGGGATGCAGGCAGCACAAAAAACCATGGAAAAACCTCTCTCCATAGAACCGGTCCCTGGTGCCCAAAAGGTTGAGGACCTCTGCTCCAAAGCACCAGAAGGCAAGGCAATTGATGCAAATTAATCAAGGAAAGAACCAACCTAGAACTAAGGAGAAATTTCCTGACAGAACAATTAACCAGCGGAATGGCTTGCCATCAAAAGTTGTGGGTGCGCCATCACTGGAGGTTTTTAAGGAGAGATTGGACCAGTGGTTCTCAACCTTTTTAATGCCGCGACCCCAACCAGTCGTAAGTCGAGGACTAAACCAGTCGTAAGTCGAGGACTTAAACCGGTCGTAAGTCGAGGACTAAACCGGTCATAAGTCGAGGACTACCCAACCGGTCATAAGTCGAGGACTTTCCCTGCCCGGGAGCGCCGCACATGTGTGGTTCCGCCCCCTGCGCCGGCCGAGGCGTAGCTGGCAAGCAGCAGAGACGGAGCAGGCCGACCACCAGCTGGCCCAGCCCAAGGGAGGTAAGGCACCCGCTGGAAAAGGGGAAAAAAATGGTGGACAAAAAAAATGGCGGACAGCCTTGCTTGGCAACCCCCATGAAATGGTCGATCGACCCCAAATGGGGTCCCGACCCACAGGTTGAGAACCACTGGATTGGACAGTCATTTGTTTGAAATGGTAGGGTCTACTTGAGCAGGCAATCAAGATTATCAATTAGAAAAGAAGTGTTATATCAATGTGGTTATTATTTGCAGAAATATTAGAAAAATGTCTATATTTAATTGTTATTTATCCAAATAATAAGAATTGTATTAATTCAAGAATGGCAAAAGAGAACATTTTTGGAAGAAAAGAACATCAAGCAAAGCTATTATGTGGACTATAGAATTATAGAAACTAACTGTTATTGTTTTTTAAATATAAACCCAGACAATATGATGTTTACCAAATATTAAGGTGATTATGTAAAAAAATTAATAAAACATTTTTTAAAAAAGTAATTGCTTCAGAATAACTATAAATTAATGCATTATCAACAAACCAGAATGTCTAATTTCAACTTTGGTTATCTATAACTAAAGAACATGAAAAAGCATAAGGTTGCACACGTGGCAAATTTACTGATGTCTTTTATGTTTAAACATATGTACAGGTATAAATCAGTTCAGAAACATTGGCTTAAGGACAGAAGCAAACATTTGATGATCTGAATTACATAAACAAATGTTGAGCAATGTTGAGCAATGCACATAGCAAGCTTTTCAAGACATTCCACTCACTGAGTTTAAAACAATGTGTAATTTCATATAATTACAAATTTATCATATAAAATATTTAATAATAATCTTTTAACATAAACTTAATTATAACTGAATATAGAATACAAATTAAGGAGTCTGAGTGTTTTTGTCAAGGCACATTGCTAACCATCAAAGGGCATTATTTGAATGGATTTATAATAATAATAATAGTAAAGTTGGAAGGGACCTTGAAGGTCATCTAGTCCAACCCCCTGCTCAGGCAGGAAACCCTATACCATTTCGGACAAATGGCTGTCCAGTCTCTTCTTAAAAACTTCCAGTGTTGGAGCATTCACCGCTTCTGGAGGCAGGTTGTTCCACTGGTTAATTGTTCTCACTTCCTATGACCCTAAGATAAAGATGAAATATATGATAGGGAAAGATGCAAAAGTTACAAGTAGAAAGTTAGTGTCAAACCCACACAAACATAAATACAATATCTCAAGTTAGAGGCAATGAATTTGCAATTAGACATGGCTGGAAGCCATGTTATGATTACCAAATGGATATAATTTTGAATTTCCATCTCTATAGGAAAAAAATCAGAGGTTGTTACATTAGATGGCACCTAATAGCTTTTTTTCCTCTTTTCACTTATGAGTATTCTTAAAAAGTAGCACTCATTACAAACCTGTGATAATAGCATTCTGGAACTGCTAGCAAATGCTGCCCTCTTTCATTGCTATTTATTTTTGAAGGGATTGATGCCAGTAGCATAGTCCCCAATGAGCTTAAGTTTCTTCTAGGTAGACGAGCACCTTTGTATTGGCTGGTTTGCCAAGCAATCTCCTGGTTACAAATACCCTCTGCTAAAACTTACAGGGCCTGGCTCAGTGAGACCGAGTGCCCCAAAACCGACCCGCCCACAGGGCCACCCATCGCCTCCACCGCCTGCCGCTGATCGCCCAGGCGGCCCAGCAGCGCCCCGCAGCATCATCTGTGGGCGACGGGGCGCGAGGACGGAATCTTGTCCCCGCTGCCCGGTTGCCACCCAATTGAGCGCTCAATGGAATTTTGGGAACGGACCGCCCGCCCGTTCCCGACGTTGTCGCGACGTGTTTAAAGCACGAGCGGCGGTTGAAGCGGCGGAAGCGCGCCGCGCGTGCGCCCATGAAACGGCGGGGTGGGGTCAAAAGCGGAGCATTACTCAGCCGGCTGAGTGTAACAGGTATCGGAAGCGCAAGGGGCGGGGGGGTTACCAGGAGACGCCGAGGAGCCGAGAGGAGATATTATTGTGGCAAACCGGTAGGGGGCAGCGCGCCCAGGGAAGCTGGTGGCGTCCCGTCGTGGCCAAGGCCACTAGCGCTCGTCTGCTTACCTACCCTTTCTGCCTGCCTGCCTGCCTGCCTGCCTGCCTGCCTGGAGGGGGGGAGGAGAGGAGGAACTCACAGCTGGCTGCACCTGCCAAACAGTTACGGGGCGGGTGGGCGCGGAGAATCGCCCCGTTGCCAGTCTGGTTGATCATTGGCCTGTCTGGCTTGAGAGGGAAAAGGAGGCGAGGTAGCGGGTAAAGCTGAGAAGCGAGTTGAGGAAACCGGGAAGGAGAGAAGGCATGAGAAAAGGCAGGCAGTACACTTTCTGGCGCTCACAATTTAGCGGCCGTCATGATCTCTAGGAAATTCCCTGGGCGCAGGAGGAAAAAACCAGAATTCCTCGCAAAGGTACAGAGAGCGCGTAGGGTATAAGGATAAGGAGGCACCCTTCTGGCAGATGTACTTAGCAACTTTGGGGTTAATTGCACAGGATGAGGGAGTCAAGAGACAACTCTTCTGAAATGGGGGTTCAGGTAATTTTATGAAGGTTGAGGGGAGATGTGATCATTCCCAGTTTCTGTTAACCCTCCAAGTGGAAAGTACAAATAAACAAGATGTATTGTCTTTAGAAGTTTATGTATGTGTAAGCTAGTTCTCCGAAGAAAATATATAGATGCAAACACATGGTATGAATATTACATAACTTAATTATCATATTTTTAGGAAAAAGTGAAAGGCTGGAAATTCATGTTTCAAACAAAACAATTCTCCCAATCTGGCCATGTTGCCTGCATTCTTCATTTTTTTTGTTTTTTGTTTTAAAAAACTCAACAGTCCATTGTTACAGTTCAGGTACAGATTTCTCCTTCTGTTGTGGTATGACCATTCTTTTTCCCATTTCCATGTTTGATAAATCCATGATAGATTCCAAATTCTAGTGATATAGCCAAGAACATGCACTTTTAAAACACAGCAATTAATTTGGAAGGGATAAGCCTTTTTTTAAAAAAAAAAATCCTTGGCATATGTGGGAAATATCTCAGCTTTTTGATATATACAGCCATCCATTTCACCATGGTGATACTGAGCAGCTGACAACACAAGCAACAACAAAAGTAGAATATCGACGGGTCCACTTGGGTCACTGTTAGATTCATCATTTAAAAGTATGTTAATATTTCTTTCTGAGAGTCCTCATAAGTAGTTAAACTGCATTTCTTTGTGTAGTTCATTTCTATTGTTGTTTAAAAAAAACCTTCTTAGGAAGATAAGCTTACAGTTTTCCCATGTATCCAGTTCACCTTTTCCCAATCCATTGAGGCAGCTGTCACTGCGATAGTTCCATAACTATCTTGATTTTATTTGACATTTTAGAAAGTAGGGGAGGCTGTGGGGCAGAATTGTTGACTCATACAACTGAATAACCAAAATATGCAAATTAGTCTGTAGTGGTTGCCTGGTTTGTTCTGCTGTTTGGTAATTTAATTCCATGGAAATTAATTTTAAACAAGCACAGAAGGGTTTGGATTGCATTTGAAATACTGTCACAGGTTCTTTTATCAAAACCCAAAGTCAGTGGGCTCCCAAAACTAATACAAGCACCCTTGGCCTTTATGTAACACATACACAATCACACACTGGGTAGTAATCATAGTTTCTTCTTACATACTTCCCCAGATCTACTATTACTCTTACTAGTAGTATAGTCTATTACTATAGCCTACTACAATTTGTGAGCCCTACTGCTAAAGAATGATATTTCTGTCTATTAGCCATAGGCTGCTATCAGTTGCTTTAATTCCACAGAGTAACAGAAACCACCTCCCATCTCACTCCCAGAACAACTGCCATGCACCCACTACACCACTGCACTCTGCTGCTTTTCTGCTTGTTGCTGGGTGGCTACAGAAAGGTCTTAAAGGAGCAGAGCACCATCAGCCCAGCTGCTAGCTAATTTTCAGGCAGCCTGTCCTCTCACAAATAACCTGATATTTATCTTTCAATATAAAATTTGCTATTATTGGTAATGAATATTTTATACTTTAATTTTTTATATTGGTCTTGAGTTTTTAATTCACATTTAATAGTTCCATTATTTGATCACTTTTAAAGAAGTATCACAGAATAATTATCCTCTTATTCAATGCAATATTAAGTGCACGTATTGGAATAAATACCAGTTGATACACCATATTGGCATTTATGCTAAACCCATTCTGAATAACTTTGGGTACATACTGCTTTTCTAGTTTCATTTGGCTCCTCTGATCAATGCATCTGACTAATTTTGTGAACCCACCAAAGCCTAATTTGCAGCCAACTGCTTATTATGGGTATGACTATTTGCAACTAATTATCCATTGGTAAAGTATCAGATGGGTATATAACAAAGTGTCCAAGCCTTAGTTTGATTGTTATCAAACCTGTGGCTATTATCCAAGATATTTTTCTGTTAATTGACTAGCTGACACTTCCTGAAAAGTATCATGATGATGTATACTATAATTACTATCTTTGTTTCCCTGCTCTTAATTGTTATTTGTATATCTATTATATCTTTAAATTTGATGATAAATTCTCCATCTTTTTAAAAAAATTTCCATTTGATTTCAGTAAAATGTTATGCCCGTTCCTGCAATAGTAGATCTTGGTTACAGTTACTCATGCTTTACTCACCTCCAGACTGGACTATTGCAATGCACTCCTCATGGGGCTGCCCTTGAAGAGTATCCCGAAGCTTCAGCTGCTACAGAATGCAGCAATGTAGGCAGTTATGTGCACTCCTAAAACAGTGCATGTTATACAGTGATGGGATTCAGACAGTTCGCACCAGTTTGGCAGAACCGGTAGCTAATTTTTTGTTGCCCATGCCCAGAATGGACTTCTGGAAGTGACATCCACACAGAGAACCGGTTTTTCACATATTTAAATCCCACCACTGATGTTATACCTCTGCTATGAGAGCTGTATTGGTTCCAGTGTATTTATTTATTTTATATGCTGCCCATCTCACTCTGAAAGGTGGGCAGCATATATATTAAATCATAGCATGTGACCAGGCTATCTGAGGGAATATTTCTTCCCAGTTACATCAGCTGCCCCATTAGATCTGGCAGAGAACACATGCTATGGGTATCATCACCTTCTCGGCCATGGTGCCCACCTTATGGAATGTTCTTTTCGAAATCAGATTTTTCTTATTATTTTTTAACTTGCCTCATTTAAATAATGCTTTCTGACTTAAACTAGTAGCATTTTGTCTGACTTAAACCAGTAACATTTTCTCAAGATTCCACATATGTCCCCAAACCTAAAAGGTTTCTCATGATTTATGTTAGTCTTACACAATATTGTTTCTCCTAGATATGCTGAACTACATTTCTATAATTCTATAATTCGTCACTACCTTAGACAAAACCAAGTTGAAAAAAGCTAATCACTGATACTGAATTACTAATTAAAATTTTGACAGACTGCCCCATTTGCATCCTCCCTTCAGTATGGTACAGAATAAGTAGTACTTAAGCATGATTTTTCCAAGAATTTCTGAATCCATTTTAATTTAGTCCCTATTGAACCCTGTCAATTTTATTTTCAAGTAAAGTTGAATAAATTAGGCTAAATGTATTTTCATCTGGCAGTAACACAAAGCTTGCATCTTTTAGCTAAATGTAGCAATAAATACCACAAATCTTGATTGAAGTTATTTTTAATTGTTTTATAGAGAATCACAAGAGAAGAGCTTTCATTAAGAGGTCCATTTACTGAAAGTGACAGAACTTCAAAATCTGAAGACAGCTTTAGAAGCAAAGACAAAATAATCCAGGAACTGCTCTTAGAGGTGTTGTCATATATTTATACTATTTTGTAACAACCATATATATGGAATAAACTAACACTGACATTTAATTCGATTGCTATAATGTGAGAAAATGGTTTTGTATTCTCCATAGAGACAAAGAGACAAGATCATCGCCTAGGATCAGTGATGACATTTTATCATTATGACTTAGTACCTTTTATACTAATGGTCTCTTACTGTGTCTCCAGAAGAGTAAGATCACTTACTTATGGATACTATGGAGAGAAGCTAACCACCTAGATGTATCAAGACTGTTTAACTCTTGTCAGTCTGAATTCAGACCTCATGGCAAAACAAGGTTGATGGTTTATTTAGAAACAGATAAATATTGTGCTTGTCACTAAGGAAGGAAGTGTCAAACTTGATGTAGGTTGTTGTTTTCAAGGATGCCTATATGCATATGGATAATAGCTACAACAGGGATTTATATTAATATTAGATGATATATCATTTATTGTGTTTGAGTGTTCTTAAGCCTAACAGTATTAGTAGCAGAGAAGGCCACAGATAATTTTCAGATATCCTGAAGTTACTAGATGGTTTAGTATGTCATCTGAACAGTAGCCTATGTTCAACTATTTTAATTCTGGAAAGAAGATATCAAATTTGGCATAGATTTAGTAGGACAGAATTTGAAAACTATATTCTCATTTAGATGCCACATTTATAACTAAAGTTACCATGCATTTTATAGCATAATCGAACTTGATGATAATAAAACACAGTTTTGAAGTCCTTGGAGAAAAATCAGTGTAAATAAATTGGTTTTCTGGGAGAAAATTTGGTAGAATTTAAATACTTCCTGCTCATTATGCAGGATAAATTTCCATATTCCTTTACTTTGTGCTAATTAACTTAGGTAACCCTGCTTTTTAACATAGTATAGAGATCAAATGTAGCTTAAATCTACGATCATCATCATCCTAGTGTTTTTCCCACAGGTGCGGGATCCACTAGCTTGAACCTTCAGTATCTCTCCAAAGTAGGTTTTCTAAATAGTTTAGTGTATAATGTTGGCAAGAATTTATTACTTAGAGAAATTATTCAAATCTTACCACTAAACCTAGTTTTGTTGCTTTTAGTCTGTTTGACTTTGCTGTTTCATAAATGACAGATGACCCACATTATCCCAAAATAAAAACTTTCTACTGCTGAGATCTCTGAGATGCCCAAAATAGTTCAGAATGTGTAAAAATCAATGATATTGGGCCTTAATTTATAGGATTAAAATCATTCTATCACTAGATATATGTGAATTATATTCATATTATAAATAATCTATCTTTTTCAGAACAAAGTGACGAGCAAGTTATGGAGATCAGATAGTTTAGTCTAAATTTTGAGTTCCAGAATACAAACGGAAATAAACTGTGTTCCGTAAAATATATCTTTGAACATTTCAATTAATTTACCTATTAACCTAAATGTAATAAATTGGTGTTTAACTTCAGAAAATTTAATTCTGACCATAGCCCAATTATAAAAACTCCTTTTTTACTTAGGGCTAAATGTGGCAATTGTGCTGTCCCATAAATCAATATTGTGAAGCTTTCCCCACATTGTGAAGGTTTTCCCATATTAGACTTAACTATGATTTAGCTCAAATTGCAAAAATGTAGCTATTAGTGATACTAGTGCTATGTAGATTTGTTTTTAAATGCCCTGTTTTCTTATTCAACCTATCTCATCCCATCTCCGACTTCCTGAACTGCTCGCTTAATAAATTTTACAGGGAACAAAATTAGAGAATGTAAATTAGCCTAGGCTATTTCACAAGTACCAGTAGAAAATGGCCTGATTTTATTTTCTAGTCTATGTATACTACATGAACTGAACTCTTCACACTTTATTATCTTCCAGTCTTTGGGTTTAAGTAAGTACTTTGTTCTTCCCTCATCTCCCGAGAGCGAATAAAAACTACAAGCTACAGTAAGAGTGTAGTTCCTGCAAAATGTGGTGGGTTGCAAAATTGCAGTGTAATTCCCTCAGTGTAGCTTTAATTGAGAATGTACATGCAGAAAAAATGATATGTTGATGTTCAGGCAGCATTCCCTTATATCAGCAACTTGATTGTTTGCCAAATGGTGAGATATTTTTTTCTTCTTTGTATTTGGAGAGGCTAGAGAGAGTTTTGTTTTAGCAAGAGGGTAAGCTAGTAGCTGAATTTTATTTTGTATTCTCTGCGGTTGATTGGTTAGAGGGAACACTGGTTTGTCCACAGCTTTCCTTGCCTGTTTTCAATGTTTTGTGTTCAGCAGCAATTAGAATAATCTCATAGCTGATGGTTGACCTAAAATGCTTTATAGAGATTAGTAAGTGGAAATAATGGCATGTGCAAGGCCTTACTTCATACAATATATTCATAAATTTGTTTCTGTGATAAAAGAAACATAAAAATTTGTTTGTCTCACCAGATTGAACAACTAAAAACAAAAAATCTTGATTTGGAGAAGCATGTTAGGAAAATACTTAATAGTAAAGAGAAAGTAACGACCCAAGTGGACAATTTGACCAGTGAGAATGAATATCTTTGTAAAGAACTTGCTCATGTAGATAAGATAGCTGAACAACTGGAAAAAGAAAAAGAGTTTGTACTTGATAGTGCTGGCCAGGAACTTTCAGAAGCCAAGGTATTTGATTTATTACATGAAATGTTTTATACATGCAGTGCAATTACGGTATAATACATGTTGCATTGTTAGTTTTAACAAATGGAGAAACAGGAAGAAAAAATGCAGTAAACACAACATTACGGGTAATTTTCGGCTTATATCTATTTATTCAGTGACCAAAGTTACGTCAGTGCTGAAAAAGTCATGTTACAACTGGTTCTCAAGATTCCAGCTGTAGAAATGCTCCTGCATTCACATGATTATGAGCCAGGCACTCAAGTGCCCAGTTCACAATTACAGTGTCGCAACAAGCCACATCACATGATCCCCATTTGAAGCTTCCCTGCCAGCTTTCCACAAGCAAAATCAATGGGGAAGCCAGCAGAGAAGGTTGCAAATTGCTCCATTAAGTTGTTCCCACTACATTTTCTCCTGAGGAGCTCTATACAGAATACAATATCCCAGAAATTTCATATTCCATATCACTGCCTGTCCAAACACATCCCACTGCCCCACCTGCATTCCATGACACTTATCTGTGCCCCTCACCACCTGCCATCACTACACTTGCCTACACCCCTTGCTGGCCCTGCCATGGCCTCTGCTAACCTACCCAGAACCTGCTCCGCCAACCTACTTGTGGACCCCACCAATCCACCCACATTCAGTATTGCTTGTCTGTGGTATCCCTTACTCCCACCATACTCCTTACCTGATTCCCAGTTTTCCTGGGTTACAACAGCAACTGGGATTGCCATTGCTAAGTGATATGATTGCATGATGTACGTTATTACTACCTTAATTAGTGATGTCAATCCTGGTCCTAAATGTTCTCATAAACAGAATATCTGTATTGTTCTAATTACATTGTAAGATTATTGTATCCATGATTTAAGATATGCATGCATAGTTTTATATAGAGTGATTGCTTTTCAATGAAAAATATGTAAATATGTGATTTCTGCAGGGATGAGGGAAGTGAGCCCATTATTTCTATCTTTGCTACATATCTGGTATTTCACCATAGCCCATATTGCTATTTCACCTTATGGAGTAATTGCAATACATTATTGTCATGTAAATAGTTAAATATTTTTTCTTTCTAGTCTCAGATTAAATGCCAACAAAATACTATTAAAAAATTGGAACATACGGTCAGCATTCTTAAATCTGTAAGTTTTACATGTCTTTCCTTTGCTCATATATATTATTTTACTTGTGTTTTAAAACTGATACTTATTTTACTTGACATTTAAATTATTTCATTAAAAGGTTTAGGATACTGTAAAGCTATGAATAGTATAGACTCATAACACAAACTCCACAATAACTAATTAAAGAGAATTAAATTATCTCATCAGCATATAGATGAAAACTATAAATATAATATAATAGTAGAAATGCTAAAAGATCAGGTAAAAATAAAATAAAAACACCAGAGTGCTGAATAAAATGATATATAAAATGATATTTTTATTATATAAACATTCATTCTGGTTGATTTTTAAGGGTAGCCTTATGTAGAATGAATTGTAATACAGTAATCCAAATGAGAAATGAGAAGGTCATAAGTGACTTGCTTCAGTGCATGCAGATTAGACTGCAGTTAACATACCAGCTCAGACTGAATGAAGGCATTCCAGGCCAGAGCCTCTACCTGCTACTCCAGGAGTTGGGTGTCCAAGAGGAACTCCAGATTCCAAGTCTGGTCTTGCTGGAAGAACATGAAAGAATGAGATATGAAAGTAACACAGCATGAGCAAAATAGTGGATGATATACATGTTAAGTAATTTATACAGGTAATAATGTCTCTTTTCACAACTTTCAATTTTATGATCATCATGGCTTTTTAGGAAATTTTCCTAGGAAATTCATATGAGAATAGAGTAGAGTAGAGTAGAATAGAATAGAATAGAATAAATAGAATAGAATAGAAACTTCATTCTTCAATTAAAAAAATAAATTTGGTCGATTCTGTTAAATTTTTAGATTAAATATTAACATTCATTATTTACCATTCAGTGGAATTTGTTTTGTTTTCTCTTGTCAGCCTTTACTTAACAAATTCATACAACTAATAATTTAAAAAAAATATGACAACTTTGGATTAAAAGTAAATAAAATATTTAGATTCTTATGCAGAGAATTTCTGTAAAAGTATAAACATGGGATTTAGTAATTGTGTTTTTTCACATGCACATAAAAGGCAACCTTGGATGTTGAAAAGTCAGACGAAAAGCTCCACAATTTTATAAAAACAATAGAAGAACAGAAAGATTATTATAAATCTGAAGCAGAACAGTTGAAGAAGATGTATCGAAGTACAAGTCCTAAGCGCAGCCCGTCTTGTTCTATTTCAAAGGTTTCCTCCCCAATTCAGGTATATATTTTTGTTTTCTAAAATACAGAAAGTATGAATTTAATTTTTATTGCTTAATTATATTGAAGTCATAAGATTTAAAAATTAAATAGACTTTATTCTCCAATGAATTTATATAATAATGTAAAGTCTTCAAGCTTACTTGATTTTTGGCAAACTGAAGGATATATCCATATAGTTTTCTTGGCAACACTATTGATGTGGTTTGTTAATAATGCCTTCTTCTGAGACATAATTTTTAAATTTACTTCAATTTGTTTTATAACTATGGAATTCTCTGATGGCATAGCCAGATCAGACACTGCTTACCTTTCAGTTTCCATCCCAATATGTACAAAATTTAGCTATCCTACTTACCTAAGTAGTAAGAACTTACCTACTCTCTTTAATCATAATTGCCTGTATTGCAAGGATAGATTGGTGATGGTTTAGCAAGAGAATTATTGTGCTATTGGCAACTGGAAGAAATACATGACATTTGCTCATTTTTCCTTTATGATAAATAAGTAAGAGCTATATATATTTCAAATCATCCATTTAAAACATATACTTACTTATGGTAAAAGAATTATGAAATTAATAAAAATGTTTAAATAGTTTGAAATTTGGAATATTGCAAACTAAATTTATGTACAGTTCTCCCTTCCAAAAAAGAAAGAATTTCAAAATGTAAATATAGAATCTTATAGTAAATTTAAAATATTTGGCAATGGACATTTTATCTCCATTAAACATTTAGGGAAGTCACTGTGATAAAGAATATCTGCAAATTTTGATAGAACGTGATGAGTTTAAGACAATGCTGGAAAAATATCAACGTCACATAACAGAACTCCAGGGGAATATCAAAGTTCTCATGGCAGAAAGAGACAAAGCTGTTTGTCTTTATGATCAGGTAATTTTTGGATAAAGCATTTTGGTAAAAACAATTTTTGATATATTACAAAGGATTATATAAGTTTCAATATATTATAAAATGTCTGCTAAGTATTTAGGATAATCTCAAATAGCCTTATAGGTATTGCCTTCCCCTAAGATAAATAGTATTATAAGTTGGAATTGTCAATAACACTCCCTACATTTTGGAATCCCTGTCTGAAGATATCTCTGTAGCTTTATATTTTAACCAACGTTAAACTGTTTTGCTCTTCTGGTGTTTTGATGGTTTGATTTTTTTTTGTACAAAGGAAACAAGTTTTGTAAATTATGTTCTTTCTTTTGGATTTTTCCCTCCATATTTGTCTTATATGAGGATGTATAATACTTCGTGCATTGCTGATAAGGAAATGATTCATAAATTAGGAAAGTAAAAGATGCAGTGAGTGATAAATTTACAGAAGTTATCTTTCTCCTGTGGTCTTATGTAGAAACCCTAATGAGATAAAAAAAATACATAAAATATCCCTTGTTTTTAAGATAATGGGTTTATTTTATTTAGCAACTTTTTCCACAGTAGCTAGTCAGATTATTTTTTGACAAGACTGTTATTAATAAGTTAGAAGGGAAAGATCTCCATGAATTTGTATTTATCAACAACTTATATTCAATAGTAGACTGCCTTTGAATACAGATGTCATTATTTATTGTAACTGTCACTGATAGACCTATGTTATACCATCCTTTATCCTTTGGATTTTGAGTATGAGGAATAAAACCATGTAGAAAAATTGCTATAAGCAGTTCCTATGCCAAAAGAAAGATAGAGGAATAGCTTGCAATACGTACACAGATAGGTAGATGTGTTAAGACTAATGCTTCTTCCCCTGATTTTAGGGAAACCAATTTATATCTTTCTTGTAGCAAACAACAGACCATGCAGTCCCATAGTCTTTAGCTCATATAGTTATCTTTTATTAAATTTACATTTTTATCTCATATTATAGATAATATTCACATAATATATTTTGAATTTATGTGATTTCCTAATGTATGTTATACCCAATCAGCAGATGCCCTAACTTTTAAATCCTAGAAGGGAACAGATAATGCTGAAGAATAGGGCTATGGGTGCATCTTTCCCTGCATCTCCTAAATTTGCTAGTCCTTGTTATGGCAGAAGTAGATCTATTACTGTTATTGAAGAAAAAAAAGGTCCCTTCCAACTTTATCATCATTATTATCATTATTATCTCTTAAGTCAAATTATGTACAAATTATGGGGAAGAGTTTTAGTTTTCAGGTCAACCACCAAATGTCTAGGATCAGATCTGTTAATAAGTTAAATATTCAGTAAATACTTAACACAAATAGATGCCTAAATATTAATTTTAAACACCAGGCACAGGAGGAAGTAAATCAACAAAGAAAAGAACTTATGAAAATCCCCAAAGCTTCTACAACTGCAGTAACTGTTCAGGCTGTATTGAGACGTGTGGAAACAGAAAGGGATGCAGCCATTTCTGATTTTCGAAGGATGGCCGCTGAACGTGATAGCTTGAGAGAGAGGTTAAAGGTTTGACTTTTTATCCAAGCTCATTTAAGTAAAATATGCATGTTATACCATATTCCCAAAGATTTAATCTACTAAATTAAAATTTAGGATACTGAAAAATAATTTAATGATTTTTGTTTCATAGATTGCACAAGACACTGCATTGAACGAAAAGGCTCACCTGGAACAGAGAATTGAGGAGCTGGAATTAAATATTCAAAGCGTAAGAAAAATGTTCTTGAAATATATTGATAAATGTTGGCATCAGTAGCTAAAATGTATGAATATAACAACTTGGTAAGATATATTGAAATACCTTTTTGTACAACTTCATTAATTATGACAAGCAAGCCAAGAGCTTTAAGCCAGTTTGGTCTAATGTTTCAGGCGCTGGATTAGAAGTATAAGGGGGGGGGGTCCAAGTTCTACTCCTGCCTTAGGCATGGAAACTCATTAGGCTACTCACTTTCAGCCTTGAGACATGGCAAACCACTTCCAAAGACATTGCCAAGAAAAATATATGTACTTCTTCAGGCAATCATCAGGCGTCAAGATTAACTTTATACCTAAAGTATATATAACAACCTAAGAGAAATCAATTCTCAGGCTACACTTGGCAGCTATATAAACATTCAACAACTTGTATGAATTTGTATGAAAGAGGTGTACACATTTAGCTATCTTTGTTGTTGTGTGGTTGAACTTGTGGATAATATAGTTCAGATATTGGAAAAGAACCTCTTGGTCTTGGCAGTATATTGATTATATACTTATTCCTAATTCTGTAACTCACACTATTGAGCATCCTACCAGAAAGGCAATTCCTTTAAGTGAAATTCTGAAGCTCAACAAACCTTCCAGTTTTGTGCCGTAGCACACGGACAAGGGATTGCGGAGCTCTGCACCCCATGGCTGGTTTAGCTCTGCCAGGGTACCCTAAATGGGTCTAAAGTTGCCCCGGAGAGGTGACAAGGAAGGAGGGACCCCCATGGGTCACGGAAAGACGGCGATCAATCCGTTTGATCCAGGGAAAGCCCTCCAACCTGACAGGAGAAAGGCTAGCTGCACACCAGTGACTAGCCTAAGCTACCAGCAGGCGAAGTCCAAAAGGATTAACTAGAACAACCGTGAACAGTATGCTTGGAATTGGGTGAGAATGTCGATCTTCTCTCTTCTATTTTGTAACTGATTTCCTAGAAAAGATCCCCAAGAAGTAAAAAAAATGCTCCGAAAGTGAGAAGGAAGGGGATCACATCCCCACCCTTCCATAGATGGAAGTGGCGACTTACTTTTTATGGGGGAAAGAAATATATTGAAATGAATTTAATAATACTACAGTCTGGATAAATCTGAAAATCATGAAAACTGTTAAGACTTTACATCTGAAACAGTATTGATGAAATTACAAGAAAATAACTTTTTGCTTTAAAAAGAATGGCTACTGACATATAGTGGAGGATTAGAGCATAGAACAATAGCTGCATTGACTCAGAAATTGGCAAGACGCCAAGAAATAACAACTTGTTCCTTTGAACCTCAGTGACCTCACCAAATAGAAAACAGCTGGGAACAGAGGAAAGAAAATACACTGGGCTGTCTATATTTGTTTTACAAACTGCTGACCTTCTGGGATTATAAATATTTACTGAGCTGTGATTTCTAAGCTTAAGAATTGTTTGCAGAGAAAGAAAAACCTTGACTTTTGGCTAATCTTCTAGGGGGGATTTATTGGAAAGCTCCTAGGTGGTGAAACATTCTGGACTCTAAATCTGACTAGCTGATAATTGTAAGACCCCTGGATAGAAGAAATATTATAAAATGCTGCTTTTAATGGTGCTTTGGAATTGGAAACGCATTGGATTATAAAGATAATAATGATGATGATGATGATGATGATGATGATGATGATGATGATGATGATGATGATGATGATGATAAAGTTGGAAGGGACCTTGGAGGTCATCTAGTCCAACCCCCTGCTCAGGCAGGAAATCCTATACCATTTCGGACAAATGGCTGTCCAGTTTCTTCTTAAAAACTTCCAGTGAAACATTGGGAGCTGTGTTCAGCAAAACAGCTGACATATTCTTATTTGCAGGCATAGATTATCTTAGTAAATCTATTTCCATTACACACACACTCTTTTTTTGCTGGGAGCAGACACAATTGTGCTGGAATGACTGAACTGAGGAAAGAAATGTTGCAACTCTTGTCATGGGACCAGCCCAAATGTCCTCATTCTCTTTTCTGTGGCTTATATATTGCCATTCAAAGCCTCTTCCCTCCACATAAGGGCCTTGGAATAGTTTGTTTGGACTTTACAATGACCTGTCATGTATGAAAAGACTGCATACCATCAGCCCATTTCATTCCTTGTCATGGGTTCCTTTCTGTGTCTGCCTGTATGTGATTTCAATAAGTTTTACAAAATGATAGCTTGGATAATCATTTGATTTCTGATAGAAATCCGCAATTCATAGCAGATCTTTGGAGTGCTCTTTTTAAACTCTTGGATGTGAAATTCCATCTCTCTAGATACCATCATTTACAACTGATGGAGAAACTGAGGAACAAATTTGAATTTGAATTTTGAATTTTATTATATTTGTACCCCGCCCTTCTCCCGGAGGACTCAGGGCGGGAACAATATCCTCTGCCAGCAGAATACTTGGCCAAATATTCTACCATGGTAGCCTATAGTAATTTAATGCAAGGAGCTTTTTCTAAAATAAATATTAGTCCCCAACGTTTATCATAAAAGTAATTTTGATGGGAAGACTGCTTTTAGAGGAATTTACTTTGTTACTCTAGAAAAAGACCTTTTCTTCTATAAAAAAAATTAGGAATGCCAAATTTGAAGTAGTCAGATGAAAGTGAAATAACTGTACTTCTTAATGATTCTTTATCAGCTTGACAATGAACGATTAGAACAAATATCGAAGATAGCACTGTTGAAGGATGCTATTGAGTCTGTAGAAAGGGAGATGAAAATATTGGCAAGAAGGGCAGCAGATTCTGAAAGTGAACTTAATAGACAGAAAGCAACTAATGCTTCACTAAGGTAAAGAAAATAGATTGAAATAATCATGTATGTATGTTATTCATTTAATTTAGGCCTAGATACAATTAAAAAAATTGTCTGATCTAAAAATGTGAATATATATATATTTGTTAATTGCGGGAGCTCATTTCATACTGTAGTTCTAAATATATAGGTGCCTAACTTGAATATTAAGGATGACTTCCTTTTTTAGACGTTTTGTGGCACTATCAATTTATAGCATCATCCAGTCACCACTCTGGTAGCAAAAAGCCTGAATCTGTTACTGATACTTTACAACAGCAATGACTGAATGATATTGTAAACCACTAAAGTATCTTATGTCTGAAACTATTCTGTTGTAAGCGATGATATAGTCATTATCACTAAGTTATTTTTATGGGTACTGCTTATTTGGGTGCAAAGATTAATTTAAATGTCTTATTTTCAGCATACTGAATGAAAAGATAGAACATAACTTTACAGAAGCAGAACGACAACTTTCAAAGAAAAAACATGAATTACAACTTACTCAAGAAAAAATTATGTGTTTGGATGAAAAAATTGGTATGTTTAAATAACATCTTTAAATAAAAACTTGTTTTTAGCTTTAAACATATCACTTTTATTATATGTGAATTGCAAATTCGTTTACTAAGAATTTTCCTTTAAAACCCTTGAAAGAGCTCTTTTATTGGATTCATTGTATAGATGGATGCCTTGATTTTATATCAAAAAATGATACAGAAATGCCTCACAATAAAAAGAATAAGATATAAAATGAATTAAATATAGTAAATTAATAATAATCATCATAAAATATTCAGCATATTATTAAAACATTGTTAAAGAATTATTACATTGCTACTGAAATATGTTAGTTGATCATCTTAATCACTCTCATTTGAAGTATGAAGCTATGTGGTTAAAGTCCAAAGAATTGATGAGGGCAACATCTTATGTTGTCACCTGGGAAAAAATTGATCCTGAGGGAGTAGACAATCTTTGGTGAGGTGAGCTCTGTCACTGGTAAGCTTGGTTCTTGCGCTAGCTGACTAGTACAGGTTAGCTCCAGGCCGTGGTGAAAGATTGATGGGAGGTAGAGGTGCCAGATGCACAAGGAGCTGGCCTTGAATTTAGCTGTGTTGGGCAACTGTCAGCCAATCTCCAATTCTTCTTGGAGATGTATGATGGCATTGGTTGCTATTATTACTGTTATTAAATGTTGGATTATATTTATATATTTTATTGAGATTTATCATTTTGTTGTAGATGTTATATACTAATTTTTTGTTAGCTGCTTAGATTTTATTGATGAAAGCACCAGAAAAGTATACATAATTTGCTATTAACATACGTACAATTCAGAAGACTGAACTAATAACATGTGCTGATGCTCTTTCCTCCTGTCATCTTAAGTCATATTATTTTTCTAAAAAAAAATCAAATTTGATTTTTTTAGTGATGTAAAAACGAAATAAATACAATTTTATTAAAATAATATTAAATACTTGTTTTTCAAATTTATTTTAATTTGATTTATAATTTTCCTAGGGCAAAAGGAGACACTTTTCAATAGAGCTACTTTTTACAGTAAAAGTGCTGTGATTTTTATTATTTATTTATTTATCTTCCCACATTTTATTCAAAAGTGGTTGCCAAAGCTACATATTTACAATATGTCTTTATTAAAATGTGTTTTCTCACTTAACATTAGATATTCATTTAAGAACTTTCTTCTAAGAATAATGAACAGGTAGCAGGTAGGGATGCAGATATATTTAGTGATGGTGAAATTGCTGACTACAAAAGCAAATTTCAATTGATTTAGATTAGTCTTATGGTATTTAAAATACAGATCACAGAATCTCTAGTTAGAATTCTCAGCATGAGAAAACTGGCTAGGAATTCTGGAATTATAATGTTATTGCAACTCAAGGATCTAAGTTGAGGAAGGTTGTTTTACTTTTTAACTCTTGATTTTAGAGAAGTTGTATATTGTATGTTTACACTGAATGATCCTCACAGTAGATTCTAAGAATTGTGTGTATTTGAATAGTAATTTTCATGTAATTTTTATAAAAATATATTTCTTTAATAGTTCCTTCTATTCAGTAATAGCAATATCAATAATTTGCATTTATACCTATAAGTAGGATATTCCAAGTGTTTTAAACTGCTAGACTAACTTTTTCCATGATTGTTCTGATCTTTGTTGAGCAAAGAGTTAAGTCATCTTCTGAGCCATTGCCGTCTTTTCTCAAGTTTAGATTTCTGTTCTTCTCTCATTAAACAGCTCTGAAATAATCCTCCAATCTATTCACTGATGCCTGGTAGTTTATGAATAATTGCCTACAGGTTTTCCAGCAGATCCTGCTGAAATCCAGCTCCTGCTGTTTGGACTGCTGGTATTGAAATTCAGCAACATTTGTAGTTTGATTAAGATGTGGGTTTTTGTAAAGAAGAGATTGACAATCTCTTACTTTGCTGAAGAAAAGGAAGTATTGTCATTAGTATGGCAACAAATTCATGCTTTCTATCATCTTGTTTTGCCATTTGACTAACAATGTTTGTGGGTCTGCTGCCAGTATAGTTCATCTAGTGTAGCCTACCAGAAAGCTCCACCAAACTGGCAAACAAGTGTGGTCTCTGCAAGATCCATGCTGGATCATATGTACAGTACTTTATAAGTTCTTA
The DNA here is from genome assembly GCF_001527695.2 of Protobothrops mucrosquamatus. Lineage (NCBI taxonomy): Eukaryota > Metazoa > Chordata > Lepidosauria > Squamata > Viperidae > Protobothrops > Protobothrops mucrosquamatus. Next base: position 1,385,397 of record NW_015386095.1, on the reverse strand, counting down.
AACATTAAGGATATTCGATGTATGTTTCTACCAAATTGTTTTAACTTAGTAACATGTTAATGGCCAATTAATGACTTAATAGCATTATCCAGTGATATTACAAAGTTTGTCCTCATTGGAGACAATTTAGCACAAGAATGGTTAAATAAATCTAGATGATGCTATGAAATGCTAATGGGAAGTGACCAGTCTCTGTCAGTTGTTCTTTCTAGATTTAAACATGTAAACAAAATGTTTATTTGCTGCAAAGTGGCTAGTGGGAAAGAATTCACAGGCCTTTTGAGAGCAAATTTAGTTTTATGGAAATCAGAAATATATAGCAGCAGGCAGCTCCTTAGAAAGCCTGAACTTGAACTATATAAATGATAATCAACATTCTGAATTGGGCTAGAGAACATACTGAATGATGTTTTGGAAACCTCAATGTTTCAGAAATATCATTCTCCAAATCATGCACAAAAACGGGTCTCCTGCCATTCTCGAGCTGAAGTCTCATTCTTGCAAGACCTGGGGAAAAGAAAAAGGTTTCTAAAAAATTGTGAGAAAGGGATACCATCTTGCAGAAGAAACAGGAGGCCAGCTTGCAAAAGGATTGCTTGGGGAAAGAACATGAAGACAGCTTAAGGAAGGTGTGGCACATGTAGCTGATGGGATACGCAGCTTGAGAACAGCATAAGGTGGCAAAGGCCAGGGGTGTGGGGCTTGAGGAAGCACTTCTCAGTGGCAAAGGCAAGGGCTGAAGTAGAGGTCTGGGGATAGTGGCAGCTGGCTGAAACTGCTGAAGGCCCCAGGCCTCTACTTCAGCTTCAGCCCCAGTGCTGCCACTGTCTAATGCCACTGTGCAGGATATCCAAATGGGCATAGAGTTATGCATAGATTGGTAGAGGAGATAGATGGTGAGGGGGTTGTATTGTTCCTGCAGTCATAAATACGAGTGGGCTGCCAAGTGCCTGAATTTTGATTGTGTGATGATGGGGGTGCTGCATTGCCTGTAACTTTGAGCATAGGTTGAAAGTCCATTTTTTCAGTACAGTTGCTGAATGAATGGTCATAAGTTGAGGACTGCCTGTACCACCAAACCATAGCTTCCAAACAAAAATTTTGGTTTCATACAGAAGCATTCCTAGGGCAATGGGAAATGTCAAAAAAATCAAAATGGCAACCATTTGATTGAATTCTTTTATTGTGTGCACAGAAACTATCTTGATGTCCCCCATCTCACCCTGGCCAGGTAAAATGTACGCTTCTGAGCTTTTCTTGATCAGCCTCTATATTAAATTGATTCATAAATTGGTTCATTATTTTGTTTTCAGAACAACTTTCAAAAGAAAGCCTGGAGCAACAAGGACATATTTGTACTCTTAATGATACAATAACTGAGTTGGAGGCAGAAAAGGATTCTTTACAAGATCTTCTAGAAGATAAAAGAGAAAAAATTCTTACATTTGAAGAAAGCTTGGCTATTAAAGTAAGTTTAAATATGTGAATGCCTCTGTAGTTTTGATTAATACTATTTTTATATGTTCGTAATTTTGTGAATTATTGAGAGAACTTTATTTTTAGAAAAATGTTTTTCAAAGCATATATAATCAATAGATCAATCAAAATAAAACATATAACTCATTTTTTAAACTGTCTGAGCATTGTGTGAACACAGTGATAACAGAAATTGGAACAATTATATTTCAATACGTTGATTTAATATGCACGTTTATGAATTCACATTCTGATTATTGCTGACTTTTAGGATTGTTCAAAAATATATATTTATATGCAAATTATGTACACATTTAAAAATTCTCTTAGATTCCAGAACATTATTATTATTTAGGAAGTATTAAAACAGTATAACTTTTCTTAAAACAGCCTTTTTTCTCATTTTTTAAAAATGGCCATTCTTGTGGCCAGTTTTTATGCAACACATGATATAATATTTGTGCTCAGTAAATGTAAAATGAAACTAGTTAGTCATTGTACTATTGGAAAACATTTATCCAAAATATGAAGATTAGTTATAATCTCTGTAGTTGAGAATACCTAAAATCTTTATATAGTACAACTTCAGGGTTACAAATTATTCTAAATTTAGGTGTTCTCAAGGCTATGCACCAAACAGAACACAGGTTTTGTTCCAGATGAAAAAAAACCATTACTTCTGCATGTCCTGCCAATCCATTTCCAGTTATCTGCTGTTCAACAGAAACAAAACCAGAATGTTTTGGCTGTTTAAGGTTTCAGATGAAACAAAATCTGGAGAGATTTTGCAGAGCAAATAGGGCAAGGCCGATGTCATTTCCCTCCCCATTTTTCTTCACATGACATCTATGTTGTCCCTGCACTTCTTAACATGCAGTAGTTCTCTCTCTCCTTTACCTACCTTCAACAAACATTGATGATCCAATACTGCATCTCCCACTGGTACCCAATCTTTCCAGGACTTTTACTGCAATCACTCTCAGTTGTTATTGATGTCCAGTTCAGTATATCCCACTGATCCACTTGCCCCTTCAATATTCATGGTACATACCTTGTCTTCATCACCTACATCCCTTTAGCTGATACATTTATACGTTGTCACAAGGAAACCTCTCCTGAACTTACATTCATCCAAATCACTTCTATCAGAACAACCATGTTTCAGTTTGTATCTGAAACATAGCAACACTATTTTACTCTATATATGCTTTTTGGCAATAATCTAACTTAGAATGACTTCAGGTGGCAGTCTGTAGTGCTAAAAAAATTTAGAGAACAGGAGAATTGAATTAGAAGATTTTTTCTGTTCAACTTGAACTATTATAAATAAGGGGCTTCAGTATCAAATAAGAGATCCAAGGTTTTGATTTGTTTGGGACTATATCAAAAGATGAAAGATTAAAACCTTCTCTGTGATAAGATGTTGATCCAGATTTCCCCTTTCTACATTATTTTTTAAAAGCCTGGATGTGGCAGCTAACTATATGATAAATGTCATGTTTTGCTGAATTGTAATGATAGTGCTTCTTGAATCTGGTTCAGTTTGAAATAATTTTTTTCTTTTTCTTTTCAAATCAGCTACACATTCCAATTTTTGTCAAACCAATATAGAGAAAAAGCAATAGTTATTATTGGCAGTAAATCCATAATTGTGGAAAAAAATGTGCTATGCAAATCTACATGTTATTGCACTCTTAATCTGATAACTGTTATGAAAAAATGTTTTAATTAAAAGAAACATCTAAGTTTTTGTCTGTTTCATTCATCTCTTTTTACTAACTAAAGAGAAATTTTAATTTATTTTCAAGGAGAAGACAATTTTAGATCTGAAAGGTATTCTTTCTGACATGGAACATTCATCAAAGTAAGATTCAGAATTCTAAATTTAGATTTTCCACCTAAATATTTGCATTAGCTCAATATATAATGCTAGAATTACTATTTAACAACTTCATTTATTCTGTATTTATCATCTGTTAATATTTTTTGATTCCTCAGTATAGAGAGGGATTTGAAGTATCATAGTTTTAAAAACTGTAAATAGAAGCCAGTTTTAAACAATTGTTTAAATTAGAGTCTTTCTATTATGGAAGAAGTGTGACATTGTATTCACAGTTGTTATATTCTTATCCATGTGGAATTGGTATTTACTAATATTTTGTGTGAAAATTTTGTGGTTTTTTTATTGTTACATAGGCATTCTACTGAAGCATTATGCAAATATGAACAAGATATTGGCAGACTACACCAAATGTTAGATGATGCTAATAGTGAGCTTAATCAGACTGGCAGAGAGAAAGATATATTAACTAGGGAAAATACAAAACTAAAGGAACAACTTTATGCCTTTAAGCAGGAAAATCAGGTAAAAGATCTATTTGTTTATTTGTGTCAGAAGCATCACAATTAAAATAAGGCATACTATACAACATAAAATATAAAACATAAAATACAATATTAAAATATATACAAGTTAAACAAATCTTGGCCAGAAGCAATATTAATTATGTTCTGTCGTATTTCCATGAGGTCCTCAAGTGAGATTGACCAGGACAAAAAGGATAGATATACATATATGTTGTTATTTGCATGTCACCACAATCACAAAGGGCAGAAGCCATCAGTATCTCTGGATCTTATTGAACCCATGCACAATCTATTCAATGATTTCCATATTTCCCAGCTTTCGTCTGACCCAGATGCCATCTCCTCCATTGGTTCCATCCAGTGTTGATTCTTTGTAGCTTTCCATAGGTCCATTTTGCTTTTAATTTTTTCAGTCTTTTATATAAAATATTAACAGTATATACTTGCTGTTTGCCATTACGTTCTCTGCCCCATCATCTCTCTCTCTTTCCATTCAATCCCTATTCAAATCCTACTTTTGTAAATTTACCTTTGTGTAATTCTTTAACTTTGATATTTCTATCAAAGCTATCTATAATTTATTAGTCTTTTATCAGCAGAGTAACAGTTACAGTTTTGAAAATCAGTAGTTGGATATATAAACATTAAGAACTTTCTAGTAATTTTTTTTCTGTGTAAATGATTGATGAATAAACAAATGCATAATTGTACATATATATTTATATGAATGAATTCTATCTAAGTTATTATACATTTATACATTTAATGACCATTCAAAGATACGACAGCTTGGGAAAGTAAATTACTTCTGGCTGTTGTAAGATATTGACCTCTCCCTGCAGTCATGTGATCACAATCTGGGTGCTTGGCAATCTGTTCCCACTTATGACAGTTGTCAAGCACCTCATGATTATTTGATCATCACTTGCAATCTTCTCTGCAGAAAAAAGTCAGTAGTAAATCCAGCAGGGAAGATTGCAAGCTGTTTCCACCTATTAAGAGGACTCCCTTTCATCTTGGAACTGGCTGAAAAGGCTGCCTGCTGAGTTCTTTTGGTGGGATGGAAAACTGAGCTTTGATTTGAAGATCTGAACTCTGTTCCTGCCCTTTATTGAATGTATCCCTTCCACATATTGGGGACAGCAGACAGATCTTAAATCCTGATTATTTTTTCAACCAGCCTCTAGAGGCAAAAGGGAGCAGAAATCTAAGGATTTTCAGCTTCTCAATAGAGAGTAGAGAATGCAGGGTGCCTCAAGCAGGTAGGAGAGGCCTGATAGAGGCTGTGTGCGAGGTTCTTGTCATTCAAGGAGTGAAAATCCTGCTTGGATTTTGGCAGGGAGGATTTTTAGCTTCTGAGCATAAAGGCAGTGCAGTAAGGGGTATGGAGGACGAGAGAGGTAAATGTTCAGAGGCCTGGTGTAGGATACACCCAAGTGTCTCTCCCTCGGGGGCTGAAAATGCTGCTTGAATTAGCAGGGAGGATTTTCAGCTCCTGAGTAGAATCTCCCAGGGTCGCCTCCACCCGTACTGATATACTCTGCATTCCTTATCTGGGACTCCATTCACTTAACTACCTTCACGATTGCTTAACAAGTGCAACTGGGAGTGCCAGGGTTGTGGTCATTGAGCACAGGAATCAAGTGGACAGTCATGTGATGCTCACTTGATCATTTCACTCAGTGACTGAGATTCTGGTACCAGTTGTGTTGTTAAGCAACAACCACCTGTGTTTGCCTCAAATTGCATTGTTAATACTTATAAAGGTAAAAACTGCATGCTATTCAAATAAGTATGATGAAATCCCGTTTTCAACTTCTTTTGAAAATGAAACTACCATGTTTCCCTGAAAATAAGACCCAGTTTTATTTTTATTTTTTTGCCTTCAAAAGAGGCACCAGGTCTTATTTTCGAGGACTGTCTTTTCCACTGTCTTTTCTCACATCATAGTGGCGGCACTGACAGCCCCACCAGCAAACCCACTGCAACTGAGAATGGAGGTCCGGATTGACGTGCGCGATGCCCCCCACTTTCACTGTCAGAGACCTTCTGGAAAGGCCTCTGCAGCTGAGAACTGAGCTATGGATTCATCTGTAGCTCGGTTCTCAGCTGCAGAGGCCTTTCCAGAAGGCCTCTGATGGCAAAATGAAGGCCAGGGGGTGCCGCAGAGGAAGTGAGCCAGTGAGGCGAGGCAGGTGTCGATTCATGGGAGGCCTGGCTGCAATGGTAAACAGGTGCACGGTATGTGGGGCAGCTCCACCCCTGCCCTATCTTGATTTTTAGGTGTGCTTCTCACCCCAAAACTAGAGCTTATTTTTGGAGTAGGGCTTATATTAGGCCCACCCCCCAAAATCAAGATAGGGCTTATTTTCGGGATAGGTCTTACTTTCGGGGAAACACAGTGGTCTTGGAGATCTACTAAGACAGTGGTTCTCAACCTTTTTAATGCCGCGACCCCAACCGGTCGTAAGTCGAGGACTAAACCGGTCATAAGTCGAGGACTAAACCGGTCGTAAGTCGAGGACTACCCAACCGATCGTAAGTCGAGGACTTTCCCTGCCCGGGAGCGCCACGCATGTGTGGTTCCGCCCCCTGCGCCGGCCGAGGCATAGCTGGCAAGCGGCAGAGACGGAGCAGGCCGACCACCAGCTGGCCCAGCCCAAGGGAGGTAAGGCACCCGCCGGAAAAGGGGGAAAAATGGCGGACAAAAAAAATGGCGGACAGCCTTGCTTGGTGACCCCCGTGAAATGGTCGATCGACCCCAAATGGGGTCCCGACCCACAGGTTGAGAACCACTGTACTAAGAGATGGAAATATTTTATTTTTATTTTATTATTTTATTCTGTCTTTTTTTAGTCAAGTCAAGGCAGCATACATATTTATGCTCCTCACTCCTATTTTCCCCACAACAATTGTGTGAGGTGGGTTGGGTTGAGAGAGAGTGACTGCCCTAAAGTTACCCAGTTCAGTTTCATGCGGAAAGGAGGATTAGAATTCACAGTCTCCTGGTTTCTAGTCCAGTACCTTAGCCACTATTTACCAATATTTTATTTATCCAAAATGGTCAATGAATTCTGATAGCTAAGGTGCAAGATTAGGATAAGAAAGATCCAGATTCAAGTCCCTCATCAATCATACAATCTCAATGGATGACTTTAAGCCATTTTTAAATCCATAGTACTTTTGTTGTGAGGAAAAATTGGAAGAAATACTGTGTGTGTGTGTGTGTCTGTTTTTGAATTCATGGAGAAAAGTGGGATTTAAAACAATAAAAGCTGTAAATAAATACATGTCATTAGGTTTCCACCATAATATGTTCAGGTTAAACCTTGGAATTCTGCTTCATCAGATCATTCATCTTTAATCTTGTAGGCTGAAGTAGCAGCTTTCTTCTCCAAGGAATTATCAATACTCTATGCATGTTCTCTTTAGTTGAAGCAAGATAGAATTAAATCTTGTAGTCACTTCTTTATCATCTTGGATATGTGGAATATATGCATCCTAAGGAATGGGAGATATTCTGATGGTTTATTTCTCTTGAACACTAAAAGAGTTGCATGAATTAAAGATTCATGAGTTCCATTTCTTACCAACTTTTTTTGCTGGAATAAATACTATGGCTTCTGGTCCTCAGAAGATATCATTGCATTGGTGCAAACTGTGCTTCACATATTCCATTTGTGTTAATTAAAAAATATTAAAATTTAGGAGGCAGTAACATAGAAGTCATAACAAAGTAAAATGGTGTGTTTTTCATTTTGCTGCAACACTTTTAATCACTGGGACCTCTGTTCCTTGAACTTTATACAATTTTGTATTCTTATTCCATTGACTTACCATCGTCTTTCTTGAAGTTCTGACTTCCATGCTTCAGCTGAGCAAAACTGAATATTTTATCTTTTTTTCTTATCAATTTTTTAAAGTAATTCAGTTATGTTTACATTGATTAGTGATGCTTTCTTTGTGGAATCTAGATGTTCTGTTAGCAATTTTTTTCTCACTACGCTTATGTATACATAACCCGAACTAGACTGTTGTTTCTCTGTGTCATATAATATATGTGGGTATATGCATATGTGGGTATACGCATAATTCTGTATTTATTTATTTATTTTTGTCACAACAAAATTTCATTTTAATGTATGCTGATTAGTGTACATTCAAAGTGACAATAAAGTTATTATTCTATTCTATTCTATTCAATAATGAGCAGACCATTTGAGTCTTTAGCTATCTCAAATTTGCAGGTGTTACACTGAAAATAGTTTTTTGCTGGCATTTACTACAGCCTGTCATGAAAGTAAACTAGTAGGTCTCCACTTAATCCATTAATTATAGCCTTGCACAAATAACAATTGGTATTATTCCCAGGTATATAGTTTCTTCCCAAGGTTGTTTCTAGTTTTCATTTTAGTTAAGGCATTATTTTGTCAGTATTTTTTTTTTGCTTTAATAAGGACATTAGAGAGTAATCCTTTACTTCATAGAGTTTCAAAGAACTTTGTATTTTGCCATGAATAAACTTGTGCATTTAAGGAAAAAAACCAATAATCAGAATGGTTGTTTATGAGCTATACACAGACAAGAAAGGTCTTAGCAGCATTCTCATAGTGGAATGCACATTGGATTATCTGTTCATTTGTACAGGTTGTCTTCAACTTACAACAGTTCATTTAGTGACCATTCAAAGTTACAACGGCACTGAAAATGTGACATGATCATTTTTCAAACGACCATTGCAGTGACAAAATTAGTGGATCAGAGGAATGCTGTGGATATAATTTACTTGGACTTCAATAAGGGATTTGATAAAGTAGATCACAACCTACTACTTGATAAGATAGAAAAATGTGGGTTAGACAGCATCATCACCAGATGGATTCGTAGCTGGCTGACTGGCCATACTCAACGTGTGGTCCTCAATGGAACCACATCTACATGGAGGGAAGTGTGTAGTAGGGTGCCCCAGGGCTCTGTTCTGGGCCCAGTGCTCTTCAACATCTTCATCAACGATTTGGACGAGGGGATAGATGGGGAACTCATCAAATTTGCAGACGACACTAAGCTGGCAGGAATAGCCAACACTCCAGAAGACAGGCTTAAGATACAGGAGGATCTGGACAGACTTGAACACTGGGCGCTATCTAACAAAGTGAAATTCAGTGGTGAAAAAAGTAAGGTTCTACATTTAGGCAAGAAAAAACCAAATGTACAGGTATAGTATAGGGGGTACCTTGCTCAATAGTAGTAACTGTGAGAGAGATCTCGGAGTCCTAGTGGACAATTACTTACATATGAGCCAGCAGTGTGCTGAAGCTGCCAAAAAAGCCAACACACTGCTAGACTGCATTAACAGAGGGATAGAATCAAGATCACATGAAGTATTAATACCACTTTACAATGCCTTGGTAAGGCCACACTTGGAATACTGCATCCAGTTTTGGTCACCATGATGTAAAAAAGATGTTGAGACTCTAGAAAGAGTACAGAGAAGAGCAACAAAGATGATTAGGGGACTGGAGGCTAAAACATATAAGGAACGGCTGTTAGAATTGGGTACGTCTAGTTTAATGAAGAGAAGGACAAGGGGGGACATGATAGCAGTGTTCCAATATCTCAGGGGCTGCCACAAAGATGACCTCCAAGGTCCCTTCCAACTTTTTTATTATTATTATTATTATTATTATTATTATTATTATTATTATTATTATTATTATTATTATTATTATTATTATTATTATTATTCCCATGTAATCAAAATTTGGATGCTTGGCTGCTGACTCATATTATGATGGTTACAGTGTCCCAGGGTCATGTGATCAGCTTTTGCAACCTTCTCCCAAGCAAAATCAATGGGAAAGGTAGATTCACTTAACAACCGTGGTACTAATTTAACAAGCGCAGTGATTCATTTAACAACTGATCGGGTCCGCAACTTGGGCGTTCTCCTGGATTCGTGGCTGACACTGGATGACCAGTTGGCGGCCGTGACCAGGGGAGCGTTTTATCAGGTTCGCCTGATTCACCAGTTGCGGCCTTTTCTGGCCCGGGACGCCTTACGCACGGTCACTCATGCCCTTGTCACTTCCCACCTGGACTACTGTAATGCTCTCTACATGGGGCTCCCCTTGAGGAGCACCCGGAGGCTCCAGCTAGTTCAAAATGCGGCCGTGCGGGCGGTGTTGGGAGGGACTCGTCGCTCCCATGTTACGCCGCTTTTGCGCGAGCTGCATTGGCTGCCGGTGGCCTTCCGGGTGCGCTTCAAGGTGCTGACTATCATCTTTAAAGCGCTCCATGGCATCGGACCTGGCTACCTTCGAGACCGCCTCTTGCCACAGATTACCTCCCACCGACCTGTACGCTCCCACAGA
>NW_015386095.1:1338695-1375014 GCF_001527695.2 Protobothrops mucrosquamatus | reverse complement strand
AAATGTTTTACTTAGCAACAGAAATTTTGGGCTCAATTGTGGTTGTAAGTCAAGGACTACCTGTATATGTCTTAGAAAAGTTTCTGCTACCACAGCCCTCTGTAGTCCCACTCATCTAGGTTGAGGGCTGTGTCCACTATAGCTTTCTCTTATATAAGTCAGACAGCAGCCTAGCTTGGTCCTCAACTTTTATTGAATAAAGAATGACACTACTGAAATACATTTTCTCAATTTTAAAGTAATTTCTCTTTTTATATGTAACAATATAACTCATTAATACTTTTAAATATCAAATCATATTAAAACATGAATAAATTAAACATATGAAATAATGCTTCATATTTGTTTGACAGCTTCTATTTGAGAAACTCAGTAAATATCAGAATGACTTTGAGGATATGAAGTTGAAAACTGAAGATCTGCAAAGACTGAAGAACTTGCTGAACTCTAAAGTAAATATATACTTTGAAAAGATACAACTATAAAAAGGCTTAGTACAAGGCTTCTTTTCACAATATGTGTCTCTTTTTTTGAATGGTCGATGGTTAGAATGGGCATGGGCAATTTGACACCCATCCCCCTTTTTTAACTCCAAGAGATGCCTTTAATTGTCGGTAATTATCTAATTATTGACTGGACTGAAGAATTTCCTATCAGTTTGAGATGAAAGAACACATGAAAGCCATCCTATAAAAACTGATATAGCACATTAAAAGGAAGGAAACTCTACAAAAAAAGCCTGACTTTCCTCACATATGTGATATGTACTGTGTGGCCCTACACACTTTGCAGTCTTTGATCACCAAGAGGCTGTCCACCTCTGCTTTAGAGCCCTTGTTTATAGAAAGCACAGTTACTTCAGGACATCTCCTTTCAAGCAAAACTATATACTGCAAGATAAATATGAGATTTCCACTTCCATGTTTTCCTTAAAATCCTAATATAGAGAACAGAATTTTGAAGAGAGATTTGTCAAATGAGAAGGAGCTGTTTTATTCTTCCTCAGTTTCATTCTCACTTGCAGGTGATTTTTCTCTTAACTTTTCCTTAAAATATATTACTGGGAAATGGCTACTGAAAAACTTTCAAGGAAAAGCTGGCAAGTGCAGGAGGAAATTATAACTGTCTCTTCCCTTTGGCTAAATCTTTCTTTTCTAGAAAACTAGATATGAAAATTGCATGTTGTCCAGATCCAATTTCTTAACTGTAAATACACAGCGGCGCAATCTGGACTGAGACTACTGTCCATATAAAGAGGGAAAGCTAATACCGTCTCCTAGATATACAGGTAATCCCTGAGTTACGAGCGTTCACTTAACACTTGTTCAAAGTTGTGCAATAAGTGCCACCTAGTGCTTATGATCAAGACCCGAAATTATGAATATTGCAGCACCACGGCAGTCATTTGCTCTTGAGCGACTGCAGAGGCTCTGCAACATTCATTCTGGTTATTCCTTCCCTCCCGGGTCTCCCTAGGCACTAGGCCTTCAATACTCACCTTGTGAAGCTTGAAATCCTTCGCTTTCTTGGCTGCTCCAGGCCTTTGATGAGTTTGCAGAGTAACGCAAGATCACACAAGATCAATGGGGTGAGATCTCACCATACTGATCTTGCATGTTCTCATGATACTTTAGGCCTCTGTTCTCTGCAACAGAGAACAGAACTGAAACCGGGGGATGCTTTTGCGTGCCTCTGGAGGCTGGATCAGGATGCCGGAGGCCTTTTCCAGGGCATTGCTGCCCGGATCTGAGGCCAAGGGACACTTCTGCGGCCTCCAGTGACCCAATCCGGGAGCCAGAGGCCTTTTCCAGGCTGCTGCCGCCTGGATCTGAAACCAGGGGATGCTTCTGCGGCCATCTGGCAACCCGATCCAGGCTCCAGAGCCCTTCCTCAGGCCACTGCAGCCCAAATCTGAGGCCAGGGAATGCTTCCGTAGCCCTCCGGTGGCCCATTTCCAGGCAACAGCGGCCTGGAGAAGGCCTCTGGCACCCAGACAGGCCTTTGGAGGTGCGCGGAAGCATCCCCTGGCCTCAGATCCGGGTGGAGCAGGAACAGTGGTAGAGAGGAGACGGAGTGCAGCAGGAAGGGAGGGGGAGGCATGAGGTATCTTAGTGGGTCAGGGAGGCCTTGGGGCCCTGTTGCATCACTAGGCCCTCCATGGCCTTCCCCACCCTGAGATACCTCATGTTCACTTAATGAGCTGTGTCCATCTTAACGAGTGATCTCGTTCGAAGTACGAGATTCTCTCCCACGAGTTTTCGAGTTATGAGCGGAATGGATAACTCGAGGACTATCTGTACAGTAGCCCATGCAGGGACAGTTTGAAAAGGAACAAAACTTTGTTGCTAAAAAGAATTTTTCTTAAAAGTTACATATGCAATGGGAAGAGTAATTTAAAAAAAACCCTAAGTGACCAAGGAAAAAAAATAAACATCCACTACGTCATCCTTAATTGTTCCCAGTCCAGATTATGCTACTATGGACTTACAATTAACTAAATAATATTTGAGTATTTTAGAATATTGTCTTCTTTACCATTAAATCTTTAAAGCAAACTTTATTTTTTCCAAAATTGTTACTTACATGGCTATAACCAAGCATAGGTCTTATCTGATAAATAATTGATCACAGGAAGATAAATATTGATTCCATTTTAAAGATCTACCCTGGTAGAGAGCACAATAACTATTTGTCATTGTTTTTATTTGACATATCTTTCTAGATTACTCAATGTTTGCTATTATTTGTAGTATCTGTTCTACTTATGCTTGAAGTTTAAACCCAAATGTTTGTGATTGTCATAGCCATTTGTACTACAGTTACTATAATAGTGTATTTTATGAAATTTTATTACACTTTTTAAAGTTTTATTAATAATAACAGCCCAATGTATTTTACTGTGCTTCCTGGGGCTATAAAAAGATTTTGATTTGATGCGGTTACAGTACAACAATTTTTAAATCCAGTTTTCAAGGCCCATAGAAGGGATACTCTTTTCTTTTATGACATAAAACAAGGATATACATATACACATACACATACACATACTGGACATGTACATATGTGAGTGTGTGTGTGCATGTATGTATGTATGTATGTATGTATGTATGTATAGAATTTGCAGTATTCAGATATCAAAAGAATACAATGATTTGTTTGTATAGAAAATCAAATTTGTTATATTAAAAACCAGGGATAGAAGTTATCTCAAAGATATAATCCAGTTATGAAAATAAATTGAAAGTACCTGCAATATTGCCTTTAACATTACATTTATTTTTACCAATGGTATCCATTCAAAATAGGTACAGGACTCAACATTTAAGGCATCCAAATGAAAAACAGAAAATAACGTGTTGACAAGAGGCCAGTTACCTGAGTCTGACCCATTTCAGAAAATCTTAATTAACAGCTAAATTTTAGCAACTAATATAAAACTATTGTTTATATTTTGCCAACAAAAAGTTCCTTAATTCTTGTAGCTTCCTAATGATGACCTAGCTGATATTTTTAGATATTCAGTGTTTTATTATTGCTAGGAGTTCTATCCTGACTGGCTCAAGATTGACTCAACCTTCCATCCTTCTGAGAGGTCGGTAAAATGATGACCCAGATTATTGGGGGCAATATGTAAACCACTTAGAGAGTGCTATGGAGCACTGTGAAGTGATATATAAGTCTAAGTGCTATTGTTATTATTGTATGATTAAAAGTTCTGTCTGAATGCAAAAGGTAATTCTGTCAGGCTTTAAAAAGTATTTAAAGTCTGTCCATTGAATTTCTGTGATTGTGCTCAGACAATGGATTAGCTTTGACACTGCTGAAATATTGGTCCATGATGCTTTAATTGATCCTAATTGATTATTATATGATTACTTAAGATGTTTAAATTTATACTACATATTTTCATGATCAACATTTGCATATGATAAATTGGATCCAGTATTTTGAGAGGAGAAATCTATTTATCTATTTATTCCCTCTCTGCTTTCTCTCTGAGCAGTGTGAACCATAGTGCAGGAAAATTGCCTTTGAAAAGAGAGTGCTAGTATGGTATAGGGTAAAAGTATTAAATAAGCACTGAGAAGACTCAGGTTCAAGACTATTGCCAACCATGGAAGCTTACTTGGTGACTTGGAGCCACTCAGTCTCTCAGACTAACCTACTCTCTCTTCTTTGTACTGGAGAAAATTGGAGGACAAAATGCTATATATGCCACCTTAAACTCCAGAGTGTAAGATAAATAAATAAAAACATTTTTGATCAGCCACTCTTATTATAAATAGCATGTAACTATGTGATGCATTCAGTTCACATGAACCTTTAATCTAAAGCAGTTTTAAAAGACATCAGGATTTTGTACACAATAGCAAGCCTACAAATGCACCATTAAATGTTAGTCCTTGACTTATGTCCACAATAGACCCCAGACTGTATGTTGCTAAATGAGAAATTTGTTAAGTGAGTTTTGTCCCATTTTATGACTTTTCTTGCCACATTTGTTAAGTGAATCACTGCAATTGTTAAATTAATAACACGGTTGTTAAGTGAATCTGGCTTCCCCATTGACTTTGCTTGTCAGAAGGTCGCAAAAGATGGTCACATGACCCTGGGACACTGCAACCGTCATAAATATGAACCAGTTGTCAAGCATCCGAATATAAATCACATGATCATGGGGATGCTACAACAGTCATGTCACTTTTTTCAGTGCCATTGTAACTTCAAATGGTCATTAGACGTACTGTTGTAAGTTGAGGACTACCTGTAGTAGTTTCAGATAGTAAACTAAAAGTCTCAAAAATAAAATCAAAATTTGTATTTTAGGAGAAAGAAAATGAAGATCTTATGGAAAACCTCCACATGGTCCGTGAACAGGCAGACAGATGGGAATCAAAGTTGCATCAGATAGAAAAAGATTATAACTCCATCCAGATGGAACTTCTTAGTGTAGAATCTGAGAACCATAGACTGAAAGAGCAAACAGAATCGCATGCAATAGCAATTGGACAAGTAGGTTTTAAAAGCTTCCACTTACAATCTGTCTCTGTCTCTGTTTCTCTAGCTCTTTCTCTCATTTTCTTTTAATGGCTAGTTAGTAGTACAGCTCTTAGATTTTTAAAAATGGTCTTTGTAATACTTATTCTTCACCTTTCACATGAGTAAAGGGTTAAAGGAATGTTTTGTGATGCTCTGCATTTATGATCAGATTACATCAGGGACTTTCAAAATGGATGTATTGGGAAAGGTATTGACCATTTGCTGTACTTGATTTTAAAACATTGTGGTCTTTCTTAAGAAAGTTTAGGATTGGATTATAGGAGTGGAAAGGCATTAATGTTTATCTCTGGTAATTATGAATCATAGACTTTCAACAGAGCCTGAATCCATCTTTTTAGATAGTAGATACGAGATATTGTAAAGTATTGTCTATGCCTAGTCTGGCTGTTTGAAAATAGTATGCATTGTTCATTGAATAATCTTCTTTTTGACTCTAAAACTGAATTTACACTCCCAAAGTAAGATTTTTAAAAATAATTCCTTCTGTATTAATTCTTAGCTTCTTATGTTCTATAAAATAAACAATTGTACTTTATTTTGAATAACATATATCATTTCCATTTGGTTTCTGCATTCTGACACAAATTCTTCAGGATTCACATGGTTTTCTATTTTATCAAGAGTTTTCTTTGTGGATGTAACAAACAGTTGCCCTGAAATTTATACCATGATACTTTCAGTGTGCAATGAACTTCACATGGAATTCTGGGTTGGTCTACTAGTGCTATAAAGTCTCTTAACTCTTTCTCTCTCTGTGTGTGTCTGTGTATACATTTTGGTATGTTTAGTTTTTGTTGATGTATTTTTAGATTCTGCTTTTATTTTAATTGACTGTAGAACATTTCAAAATTAACATAAAACAGAAGCATATTTATTTAGATAAACATGCTTATTATTAAGTAATTTTTTTCTTGAAGATATTCTTGCTGGTTTATTTATAATATAAACGTTAATTGACTTTTCTTTTTTGGGGCAGCATTTAGCATCTGAAAAAGCCTGTAAGTCACAGATTTCTACTTTAGGTAAGTCCCTGGTGAAAATGGAGGAGAAACTTGAGAAAGTCCACCTGGAAAAGGTTTCTATACTCTCAGATTTGACTTCTGCTCGGGAACTGTGCATTAAACTGGACACTAGCAATGAGTTATTAAGCCGGCAACTAAAGAACACAACAAAGGAAGTAGAAAGAGTAGGTATAATATAATTTCGGCTTGATTTATAGAGAGCAAACATTAAAGCTGAAAACTTGTATACACTTTCCTAATGCTTGAATTTAATCCTTGCTGTTCATGGAAAATTCTTTACATGTCAGAATTTTCTCAGAGTCACCTGGACTGGAAATTGTCCATCACAGGAAGTTGATTCATAGAATCTGTTAAGAAGGTTAAAGTGGTAACACAAGAATTTTGTAAAATACCATACCTTCAAATGAGAGCAGTGTGTGGGTGTATGAGTGAGTGTGTCAATTTTGCTTTTTGGTCCAAGGTTTCTATAGAACACAGCCATATGATTCCAGGAAAATGTACAATTATATTATGCATTTGTTTACATGTATTTCATTCCCACTCTTACATATTCTGAAGCAATTTTTAAAATCTGAACTTTGCAGAGCCTTATTTGTTATTTCCTAAATCATAGGCAGCATATCTTTTCAGCTACTAGAAAACAACAACAGCTGTTGCTCTCCTGTCAATGCTTGTGAGCACACATCTATTTGACCAATGTAGTCTTCTGTTCTAATATCTCTATTTGGGAACTTGTTTAATTTTTAAACATCAAAGCAGAAGAAAACATTGCCAAATACTACTGTTTTTCATGAATTCTGGTGCCATGATTGTTCTGTAGCAAATAATACATTGTACACTATATGGTCTGGATATACATAAAGCTGCTAAGAAAAGGTAAATACTATCTGTGCTTATCTGAGAAACTGAATCTTGGATGTGGATTTAGATATTTGTAGACATAGGAATCTCTGTGGGTATAATTCAAAAAAAGCCAAAAAGGCATGCGTGACTGTGTGATTGAAGTCCCAACTCTAGAACCTTGTTAATGCTATCTCATTCTACATTGATTCTTGAGGGATACTTAATTTAAACTTGTCTTTTTTCTTTAAAACAATCAAATATTGTCATTCATAATGGAGTTGATGTATATGAATCCATCATTCATTCTTTTAGGCTCTGGGGAAGATGAGTGAGAAAATTTGGGGAATGAATGAGAATTTTTTTAACCATCAATCATTTTTATTTGTTTGTGCTAAATATTTTTCATATCTTTTTCAAAACTCCTGATATAGAGTTTTTTTAAATACTTGAGCTGAATAAAAGTTATGACTAGTTCATTTCAAAAAGAGAAATACCTGCAAATGAACTTTAGATTAAGCCAAGGCAGGCAATTGTTTTTGTGTACAATAGGTCGTGGTTAATTTTAAAAGGGTTTAAGAAGCTCAGAGCACTTCAAGCATGATAATAATGCAATCCTGAGGTCAAATCTGTTGCCATTAAATCTTTTGTGTGAAATTTGGCCTGTCTGTCACTTTGTGCATCTGAGAAAGTGAGTGATAGTTAATGATAGTCTGAAAAAGTACTACCAGGCTTCTGATTTTGACATCCACTTTAGTAGTTGATATTGAAATCTGGGGGCTATTAAAATGGATGTGGTATCTCCATTTGGTTCATAGGTAATCCATCTTGATTTAAATATTCTAAATTTATTTAGAGGGTTCTGATATATTTTGTGTGGGATGGAATGCCCTACAGTATAAGATTCCTCACTAAGGACTAGAGCAGTGGTTCTCAACCTTTTTAATGCCGCGACCCCAACCGGTCGTAAGTCGAGGACTAAACCGGTCGTAAGTCGAGGACTAAACCGGTCATAAGTCGAGGACTAAACCGGTCGTAAGTCGAGGACTATCCAACCGGTCGTAAGTCGAGGACTTTCCCTGCCCAGGAGCGCCGCACATGCATGGTTCCGCCCCCTGCGCCGGCCGAGGCGTAGCTGGCAAGCGGCAGAGACGGAGCAGGCCAACCACCAGCTGGCCCAGCCCAAGGGAGGTAAGGCACCTGCCGGAAAAGGGGGAAAAAATGGCGGACAAAAAAAATGGCGGACAGCCTTGCTTGGCGACCCCCGTGAAATGGTCGATCGACCCCAAATGGGGTCCTGACCCACAGGTTGAGAACCACTGGACTAGAGTATTGTCCAGCATATAAAAGGAAATTATAGATTTTATTCTGCTTGCATAACTTAGTGTGTATGTAAACTGGAACTCTGGAGCTTCAGATCATGTCTTACAATAGTATCAAATTGGGAAAAGGCTTAAATCCAAACTTTAAAAGCCTTAACTTTTAAACCGTATATCTCCATGTCGCGATTTGTGAGGGTTAGTGTACAGTGTCATTTGTTTACAATAGCTGGAAAGGAAACCACTTCCAAACTGGCAAGGCAAATAACTTATCTATGAGCCACCAGGAAACTCCACTTTCAGTTGTCAGTGATGTTACAGTATTATATTTTGTGATGAAATGTCTGCAGGAAAACCACCAAGCTTGGATTAACATAAGTAAAACCCATTTATTTTTGCACATTAAGAAAGATTACTATACTATCTTCAGAGAATACCACTGTAAGTTCTTAGCAGGGAGAGGGTTACAGTTTTTACATTAAGAAAGAAAAGCTGAAAAGATTGAGATCCATAGGTGCTGGAGAGGGGAGGGGAAAGCATGGTATTTTCTTTACAATTTACAATGTAATCTATCAGTTTCTAATATACTACATATTAAAGAAAATAAGAACGTTCATTATTTTGGTTTTCAGCTTCAGAATGAATGGGAATCATCTCACTCAGAAATAGAACTTCTGAGAAAGCAACTCAACAATGAAAGAATCTCAATTAAAAACTTGGAAACTTTGTTAGCATCCAATCGAGAAAAAGAGTATCAGTCTCAGATGATAAGTCAAGAGAAGGATTCTGAAATACATCTTCTTAAAGAACAACTTACTCTGGCTGAAAACAAAATGTGAGTAACCAGTGGAAATAACACTTGATTATCACAGGAATTGCTGTTATACTTTTTTCTTATTCTCATTTTTACCTTCTTTAAGAGACCCTTTATTAGAGCGGAAGATAGTTTATTTAAAAGTTACTGAAACTAGGGAAACTAAATATTAGGCAAAACAGCATCTATCTCATGGGAATAAAATATATATTAGAATTTTTAAAACAATTTGTACCTTACTTTGTTCAGTAAAGTTAGAAAAATTTAATATGGGTATTTAATGCCTTTAGACACAGCAAAAATATAAAATTGTTTCTATTTTCCTTCTGGAAGCTTATCCAACTATTTTCTTTGTATCAAATATATTGGAAGCTGTTCTTGAAAAACTAATCCTATTCTTTATTTTATTATATTTGATTAGTTACATCCTTTCAGTTTAAGTGACAACTTTGTCCTTTATAGCGCTATCCAGAGTCGAGATTTTTCACAGATCAAAAACACAATTACTCAACTGGAATCTGAGTTAGATATCACCAAAAGACAGTTGGGCACAGAACGCTTTGAAAGGCAAGTGTGTGACCACATTTTTAATCATTTACATCTGTTATTCCCAGTTTAATAATATACATTTTCACTAATTTAGAAATATCCAGGGCTGAAGTCATTAAATAATGCTACTAATTTATATCCACTAGAACTAAGACTAAAATTCAGCATTGGAGCATGCTTGTTAGGGAAGAAGTACTATTATTTACAATTTTTATTATTTTATGACTTAGTTGGGAAAAGACTTCCATTTGATTGTAACCCACATGTACAAATCAGATTATTTATCAGTTTGAAATAAGTCGGATTTTATTTTATAACTAGCAAGTACTACATTTAAACCTTGTGGGTATTTATAGCAAGTAGATTTGTAGATTATGGATTTTTTTCATAAAAACTTGAAAATATCTTTTGCAGACTTCAAAGAATGATGGCTGAATCATTCCATTGCATATTTCATATTTCATTACAAAATCCAATTATTTATAAAAAGTAACTAAAATGCACCATTCCTAATCTTCCTTCAATAAGTAGTCTGCTGAGCGGAGTAGCCCAGAATTAACTATATCTTCAGTTATTGCCCTAATACTTCCAGAGTTCAAGGAAATTCAATAAAATTGATCACTTTAAGTTGCCTCAAAATTTACCATCCAGGAAAATATTCTAAAAACTGCAGATTTAGGGAAATTACTATTTCTGACTAATTGAGCTACTAAAAACACTTTCAGGAGTAAATATAGTATATTCAAATAAAAATCCAAACTCAAAGGTACATTGTTGGTCTGGAAGTATAAAAGTGCTGACTGTGGGCCCATCATTAGATATATTTATTATATTTGTGTGACCTCTATTATCTAAAATAGCTTAACTCCCTAACCCACTATATAATTTCTAAAACAGAATTATGAACCACAAACATGGGACAAGGTATTGAAATAAAGGTTAGAGAGGGGCAGTTTGGCCAAATCACTTTCTCTTATGTAAATTGTGGAGAAAAATTATTTATTCTGTTGTTATTGGTATGGGAATGAGTTGAGCAAATGTCTACTGCTACTAAGCAGATTGTCAGGCCTAGCTGACAAAACAATCCAGTCAAAATTCAGTTCTTTATTTGTTAACACTTTATAGACAGAATCTTGCCAGACTAAATCTACACTATCCTAATCTAATGGAAATGCGTACACCCTGGAAGTGGCTATCCTAAATCTCTTTTCACAATCCAGCTCTGGATTGCACTGTGTCTTGTCTCACACACACACACACCCAACTTGGAACATGCTACCTCCTTTCTGGGAACCTGTTGCTTTATTGTAGTCCATCACCCTACCCCTTCATAAACACATTCTATCTCTAGATCCATTTTTAGGCAGACTAAAAGCTCAGACTTATTTGTACATACAGTGTGTGTGTGTGTGCTGTTTTGAAAAAAGACAAACTACAATCAATCATAGATTTTAGTTATCCAAATCAACTTTTGTTATAGACTTTACATATTCTAAATTTAAATTGCTGTGTTATATTACTGCTTTGTTTTACTCTTTTAGCAGATATACTGTATATCTAATTTATGCTTATTTATTAAAATTATACAATTAGAATATTTCATCCTACAGGGAATCCTTGATTTACAGCCATTCATTCAAGTGATTGTTAGAAAGTATGATGCTGCTGAATGAAGAGAGTTATGACCCCTGTTGCAGCACCGCTGCTGTCATGTTACCAGTATTTGGACATTTGATAATCTGCTTGCCCTTACAGTTGACCACAGGGCATTGCAACTGCCCCGCTTGCCTATCTCTCCCCCATCTCAGCCCCTCACCTGGCCCACCAGCCCTCACAAAACTGCCTTGGCTTTGGAGGCCTTGGCCTGCTTCCTGCCACTTCTTCCCATGCTATCATGCCAGGGTCTACTTACCTTTGCATTATTCTGCAGCTGCTGATAGGCACATCCCACTAATTAGGCTGTCCCACTGCCATCCTGCAAGAGGCTTCATTTTGTGATGGTTCAGAAGGTTTTCTCCAAAACACATGATTTGGATAAGGGGCCTTGCAAACTATGAGAAGAAGATTGCATTCACTAGCTTTCTAACCTTCCTAAAACAATCTTTCTGAAGGATTTGCTAGCTTTCTGGCTAAAAAGCCAGCAAACATCCTTCTGAAGGCTAATCACACTTGCTAGCTTTCTCGTTCTAAAGGTTAGTTGTGTCTGTTAGTTTTCTAGCCTTCATAAACCATTGCAAGAATACGGGCCATTTGTAGGATGGTGTGAGTTGGCCTGGATAGGAAGGCCACACCTAGTATTGGTTGGACACATCTGTCAGCAGCTGCAGAGGTAAGTATCCCTGGATATAGTGCAACAAATAGAGGGCTTGGCCCTCCTGGATGTGGTGTGGTGGGGAGAAAGCTTGGACTGCAGGTCCCAGGCAGGTTTCTGCACACCAGTAGGCACAGGGCCTCCCAGGGTCTCTTCCACCCCCTGTGGCACACTGCACTTCAGTTAATGACTCTCACAACTGCTTAACTACCACAATAGGGAGAGCCAGGATTATAGTTATTAAGTGAAACAGTCATGTGGGCATCTTGCTCAATGATTACTTTGCTCAGTGACCCAAAATTGGGTCCTAATTGTAGGGGTAAGTTAAGGACCACCTGTAGTTTCACTGTTTGGATATATACAAAGCATCTACCAATTTATTTATTGGGACCAGGTAATTTATTGGGACTTATCACAAAGTTTTATAGGCAGGTTTTCTCTGAATGAAATGTAATTGTCCTTAAATGCACTTCCTCCCATGTAAAACTCCCATGATTTAATTTTTAAATACTTTGGGGAGTTTTAACAATAGAAGGTGATGCAGGAAGCCACTGGAAGGAAAAACTGACCCTGTTTCAAATGTTTATAGTTCAAACCAAATTCAAAATCATACTGCCAAAATTCAGTGACAAATAACTGAATGCTGGTGGTATGATTTCAAGTTATTTCTTGAGGAGGATTTAAGAGGAAAAATTGGAATGATAAGCTTCCAGAAGGCAGTTCCCTTCTTTGCTTCAGATTGAAAGAGAAGAACCTTTAAAATCTATGTTATAAAGTGTTGGTGATTTTACCACTGAATTTAGTGGCATAGTCTCATGTTGTTGGAACAGATGCTTTGCTGAGAGCTGCATATGATCTGTAGAACATGGATTATTTACCCCAGCCAATACTGAATAAAGATATGAACCTGTCTACTACATTAAATTTAGCAGTGAGAGAATGGCAGTTTTTTTACTTTGCAAGCCAGCATTAAATCCTGCCTTATTTTGTCTCTTGAAAAAAATAAATGTATCTCTAGATCTGGGTAAAGAGGTCTAGAATCACCTAAATACAATTCCAGTGGGCCAAAGAGGTGAATGTTACCCAATAGAGTAATGAAATAGGAGTTAAGGAAAAACATAGCTATATGACATAGATGTATTTCAAAGCTGGGCTTGGGTTTAAACACAAAACGATCAAGAAAAATGTTATCACTGACTGACTCCAGAATAGGTAATTTTAGGCTAGATAATTGACTTAAAAATAGTTTCCTGTATTCTTAATCTCAAACTCAGATTTTCCAGTGGTATTCACCCTGGCTCTGAATAAAATCCAAATGAAATTCCTTTTCCACCCCATCAATCTGTGTTGGAACGAGAGTGATCAGGTTTTTACCTCCTATGTGACATCCTTTCACGTATTTGAAGAATGTGGTTATATTACCTAGTCATCTTTTCTCATATCCAACTCCTTTAATATTTCTTTGTATTACTGCATTTTTTGTCCTCTGATCATTGTTGTTCTGATCTAACTCAATCCATGTTTACGATTTCTTTTTGAAGTATAGTGTTCAGAAACCATCTTGTGGCAAGATGGGCAACAAATACATTTAATAAATAAATAAATAAAATAGATACAATACTTGAGATGATGGTCTAACCAGAACAGATGCAGCAATTACTAGCTGTAAATTTGGAAATTATATATCTGTTGATGCAGCCTTGAATTCCAGTGCTGGCTTTGCAGCTAACATACTGCTACTTCATTCAGTTTGCAATCAACCACAGATAATCCCCACTTACCAAATATTCATTCAGCAACTGTTCAAAGTTATGATGGTGCTGAAAAGGAGCCTTATCAGAGGTCTTCAAAGTTGAAGCTATTGCAGTGCCTGTTGTTCACATGATCACAGTTTAGGCATTTGGCAACCAGCTCACTTTTACAATGGCCGCAGTGTCCCATAGTCATGTGATTACCATTTGCAACCTTCCACAGGCAGCTTCTGACAAGCAAAATAATTGGGGAAGCCAGTAGGAAATTGCAGGTTGTGATCTTATGACATTGAATTTAACAACTCACAATGATTCGCTTAATGACTGTAGTCAGAACTGATATCATAATTTTGTGTAGTCATATATTTTAATACGTGCTGTGTAGCAGTGGAGTTGCTAGTCCCATTTGTGGTTGGTAAGTGAGGTCTACCTGTATTATTCTAAGACTGTCTGTGTGATTGCTGTTAGCAAGCGAAGCACTCCCTATCCCATTTCTTTCTTTTGTATTTTAGGTTCCTAAGTTCACCCCCTCCTCAAGAAGCTATTGCTAGACCTCACTGTTCAGGGCTTGGTGCTTTTTCATTTCTGATTTAGCATCTTCATAAAGCCATTGGGGAAGGTCAGCGGTTTTGGATGAGGTATTATCAGTATGCTGATTATACCCAGTGTTTACATATCCCCTTTAGGTCATCTGAAAGATGTGGTGGAGTTATGTTCCAGTTCTGGAGGCTGTGGGTGCCTGGACAGGATGCAACAGGCTTCAAAACAACCCTAGCAAGATTAAATGGCTTTGGGATTTGGGGGTTTTGAGCCTGTTGCTTGGTTATATTGTATTGGATTGTGGCTTTGTGATTTTTTTTCCTGGCTATTATGGGTTTTATATATTTTTATATATGTTCTTATTTTTAATAATGTGAGCTGCTCAGAGTCAGGCCTCCAAGATGGGTGACCATATAAATCCACTAAATAAATAAATTATGATCTTTTGCTTTCCTGATATCAGTTTTATTTTTCTGGGCTATCACTCTGTAGTCTTCCTTTGTGATCTGGTTCTGTTTTCATTTCTTGCATGTATATTTTTTTATTTCAGTACTTTGCTAAGCTTTTTTTTTAGTCACATTGACTTCTTTTTCTTTCTTACCTTTTATCTCCTTCTTGAAACTGCTTCACTATGGTCTTTTAACATAGCTTTGTTTCTAATTGTATTTTTAATATAATCTTCCTTAAGAACTCTTGAGCTTCTTTTCCCGTTAGCTTCTTCCACCATTGCATGTATTTATCCTTGTACTGAGTAGGCTGAAATAAAAGAAGCTAAAATCAATGTCAAAAATGAGACCAATGTGGAGGAAAGGATGTTTGGCAATAGGCTGTGTTCACCATATAAATGGGCTGGAGTCCTGAGGAGACAGTAGTTGTAAAAAAGAAAATAAGATTTTGGCAGTCTCTTTATATGTAAGTGTAAAAAAAATAAAATAAACATGCTGCTGTGGAGACTGGCAAAAATACTGTATTACTTTCTTCTGGTCTTTGTATGTAACCAATAAGACTAACACTATACTAATTAGAAGGAAACAATTTAAAGAATAACTCTAGTGGAAATTCCATAGAAAGCTGGAACTTTGGTCTACATTTGAAATAGTCACTGACAGAATTCCATCCAGTCCAATTCTCTTTGAACTCAAATGTCTAATCTTCTATATTTTGTTTTAAATATTTTTATTGAATCAGTTACTCTTTGACCTTTATGTGCTGTCCTTACTTCATCATCTAGGCACTTACTGTCCAAAATTAGGGGAAAAATGATTTGTGTCCCTTTTAAAAATAAAAAGTTAAAAATATTCCTCTGAGATTTTTAAGAGACACTAGCTGCTGGACTTAGGAAAGTTATGTGCATTAAGTACTCTTATTTAATTTATTTATTTTTTTTTGAAAAAAATTAGGGAACGTGCAGTCCAAGAACTTCGCCGGCAGAGTCGTACAGCTTCATACCATTTAACTTCTACAATAAGATCAATATCACCTGAACGTTCCCGGCACTGGTCTCCTGAGAGGTCTCTGGATAGATCTTTGGATGGGTAAGAAAATGTCTATTAAAAATATATCTCCTTTCTCTCACTGTTATTCAGGTAGAGACCTGCTCTTTATCATGTTACAAAGGCATCCTTAAATTAGAAATTTTATTTATTTGTTGCTGTTCCACAAAATTGTGCCCAAATAGCTCATAAAATATCAAGTGTTAAGAACTGCTAAGAAAATTATAATTTTAATTTGTTTTCTTGTTTTCTGGTCTGTTTCAGGACATATTTTGGTTAGCTTAACATACCAATCAGTGTCAACCATGGAAAAGGTGGGGGGGTGGAGCGTTTTCAGACTGACAAAAGCACTGTCCTGCACCAAGCCCCCACCTTTTTCTATGTTCATCATGATGTCAGATATTATTGTTGCAATGCTGATTTCATCATTCTGATGGAAGCAGAAGGCTCCTGAAGATGCTGTTGATGTAAACTCATTCAATGATATTTAGATCTCCTCATGTCATTCTGTATTTTTTGCTTTCTTTCCTTTTCCTTACCACAAAATTATTGATTGTTTTTGTAAGAGCTCATTTTCATGGTTTGGGAGGTACTATCAATTATAGAACTGTATAGATTAAACATGCTTTTGAGATAAGCAATAAAATTTGGCATGTTTTTCCACAGAGACCATAAGTATTGTCCAAAACACAATTTGTTGATACCTTTATAATTCAAGAATGAAAAAAAGAGATTTATGTTATGTGTGTTTGTCTGTGAAAGGAATGGACAATCACCACTGGATAAAATACAATTTTGCTTTCTTCTTTCATAGGGATTCTATTTCAAAGGACTTCTAATTGAAGAAGATATGGAAAAAATTAACATCCATTATAGAAATACCAATACATGCCAAACCAAACTCAAGGTTTATTAAAACAGTTGCTTTAATCCAATTGGTAAAGGATAATGTTCAGAGTGCTTATTAACTGAAGAAGCCTACATACACAAATATTTTATTTGGGGCATTACAGTAAAAGCAATTATTGTTTTATAAAATAATTTTTATTATTAAAAAGATGTTCTGAAATGAAAATTGAACTGCACACCATCAAAGAAATATATTAAATGAAAAATTTAAACAGCTTCTTATTCTTCATTTATTTGTTGTATTTCGGTTGCACATTTGCTAAATTATTTAACATTTTGAGAAATTGATAGACAAAATCAGTTCAATTCTTGAATTATTTTTTTAAAAAGCTGATGACAAAGTCAGTGGTTTCTATCCCAATTTCTCCTTCTGAGAATGAACAAAGCACAAAAAGTGTGCTGATCTCTGGATACCCACACTGACTCGATTACTCTTGGAGTTTAGGATATCCAAGGAATAGAGTTT
Organism: Protobothrops mucrosquamatus; assembly: GCF_001527695.2. Taxonomy (NCBI): domain Eukaryota; kingdom Metazoa; phylum Chordata; class Lepidosauria; order Squamata; family Viperidae; genus Protobothrops; species Protobothrops mucrosquamatus. Next base: position 1,357,939 of record NW_015386095.1, on the reverse strand, counting down.
GATAGGCTGTGATGGAGAGTTGGCAAAACTCATACATATATTTTGTGTAAAGCATATCCAGTACATCTTCCTCCTCCTATTTTCCCCACAACAACTTTGAACTGAGAGAGAGAGTGACTGGCCCAAAGTCACCCAGCTGGCTTTCAGGCAGGACTTGAACTCAGTCTCCCGCTTTCTAGCCTATGTATTTCTAAACCATGCCATCATTTTCATATCACTTTCAATAGAATTTCCAAAATTCATTAAAACTTCAGTTTTATTTGCATTGGGGAGATCCACATTACTCATACTTTGACTTATTGAAATCAGTAAAAAATAAGAAATGTCTTAATAAATCACAACTTGAACATGTCCATTGTAAGATGTAGCTACAAAAAATGCCCTGCATCAACAAAAGTATAATGTAAGATAAGGAAAAGTAATTGTTTATTCTATATTGGTCAGACTACATCTAAAATATTATAAAACTTAGGCAGAACGATTGGCGGCATTAAATATTTAGTCTGGGAACAAGTGTATTGGGAGACATGACAGCTATGAATCTCAGGAGCTATCATATAGAAGACTGGCTTGTTCCAGGAGTCAGGACAAGAAAGAATAGGTTTAAACTTTACATTACAAGATTATTTATGGTTGGGTATCAAGAAGAATTTCCTCATGATTGTTCAACAATGAAAGATACTTCTCTGGGAGAAAAAGAATTTAGTTGCCATGGAAAAATTAGATGTCTAGCATTAGCCTCCTTTAATTTCACAAAACTGGTGAAATTTGGTTAGTTTAACTGATTAATAAATTGACATCCTGGGAGTTATCTTTTTAAAAAACAGAATTTTCCTAGAATCAGTCATGGTCTGTGATTTTCATAGAATAATTCCATGTTTGCATACCAATTTCCTCTAGTTTTATATGACTGGTAAGATTTAAATTGGACTAGCCATTTAAATTGGCATTCCTGGCATTTTCTAAAACAATCTTGTTATGACTGTTGAATATGATTATTTTGGCTGATTAGGAAGCTGGAGAAATACAGCTTTTTCTCTGGAAATGGGTTTCGATGGAAATTTTGTCACTTTACTGCATTAATGCCTTCCAATGGGCCTTTGATTTTGTTAATATAGCTGGGAAGATGGTGTTCTGGACCATTTTACCCTATGGTTTATTAGAGGAATTAAGGGGTTAGTAAAATGATTCTAAAAACGCTACTGTTATTAACTGTTATCATTTATCTAGAATACACTCCAGTTCTACCTGCATCAATATCATTGCAAACATGTCCATTATGGCCAGGTTTTCCCCAACCTTCAAAGAATCCTATTCTTTCGCTTAACTGCCAATGAGCATCACTGAATGTGAGTGGTATATCCGAAGGCTTGTGCCTTACAGTAATTTACTTTGTGACCTTCGGTGCAGGAAGCGAAACCGGGGCGCATTTTTACAGTTCTTTTCCGCAATCAACCCAATCCTCGTTTCTTCGGAGACAAACCCTGAGGAATTCAGCCGAGTTTTCTTAGATAAGCCAATACAGGACTGCAATTTCAGGCGGGCGCTTTCTTGCCAATGCTTCAGCGAGGAAGGTGGCACGAGCGGTCCCAGGAAGGAGAGCGCCGATTAGAGCGAGTCTCCAGCTCAGGTTCCCTCTCTGCTCAAGCTGGGAATGCCAATGGGTTGCTTCGTGAATGACCTATGTTCCCTCCTCTCGTCTCCCCTGGCAGCGCCCGGGGTTGCGCTCCGCCTCTTACTTCTCGCTCTCGGTCAAGGTGCCTTGTGGGCCTCTCTTCCGCGCTGGCAATCTCTTGCCTCCACCTGAGGCCGACGGAAAGGTGAGTGCCGCCGCGGCCGTCGAGCGGCGAGGCTGCCGAAGTTTAGACAGGGGCGCCGTGGAAGCGGCCCTCCGGGTTGGGGCGCACCTGGCGGGAATATAGCTTTCCGTCAGCGCGCGCACAGCCAGCAGGCCAGCCTCGCCACCAGGCTGCGCCTTCAAAGCTCTTTGGTTTCCTTGTGCGCCGTCTAATCCGCTGCTTGTTTGCCCTGAAGGAAGTCCTAGGAGGTAGAGTAAGACTTCTGCTGGTGCGTGTAGACTCGCTTGTTGGCAGCGATAAGGAAGCAAATAAGGAAGCAAAGGACATTTTGTGGAAGAATTACCTGAGAGTGCCCGCTTAATTTCCAGAAGATTAGTGTGGATTCATGCGTTTCAGCCTAACCAAGCAGATTGTCTATGGAGATTCTCAGTCATCCAGGTCATGGTTGTCTCAAAGGTGCTTTTTCGGAAGGAACTGGACTTTCTTGAAAAGTCCAGTTGCCTCTTGAGAAAGCACCTTTGGAAAAACCAAGCACAATAATAACACAAAAAGAAATCTGGGTTTATTATTTGAAGTCCTGGTTCAGGCAGTCTTCAAGAAACTATGGATGGGGTAGTTTTCTTAATGTAAGTGGGAGTTAATCAAGTACTAGCACTGAGATACTTTCTTGTTTTTAGAACCCAAAGCTAGGGCTGTTCCTCAAAGCTCAAAGTGTTGTCCGCCCTCCTTGAACCAGCAGAAAATGACAGCTGGTCCTGTTGCAGATCCCTAACATGCCATAGGAAATGGGGAGCCAGTTCTTTATTGTGTGCAGATTTGCTAAGAGAAAGGATTGGTGGATCAGGTTTGCTTTGCTTCTCTCCCTCCTACCAGATTTCACCAGCCTGTGAGAAGACATTCATTCACCAGTTACTACTCTTAAGGTGGACTAGGGCTGAGTAGGAAGTAGGTTTTAATGGAGGTGTAAACCTGGAGATCCCACTGTACTATACCACCCCACCATCCATGACTGTCACTAGTTAGGCTGGTCCTTCTTTCAAAGTCAGATCTCTGGGCCAGGCATTATCCTGGACATCCTGTAAGTGAGAAGCCAGTTTGAAAGATCCAGATCTTCCTACTATCCAAACCAGAATGGGCATAGAGGACAGTGCTCAGGGGCAGGAGTGTGCTGTACCAGCTTGTAGTGGCTAGCAGGTCTCTTGCAGCTCCTGATACAGAATAATTTCTACTATTTAACATTATTTCATAATCCATTTTAAAGCTATTGTGATGGAAACTGGAACAGATAGTCCTCAATTTACGATCAGTCACTGTGACACATTTTAAAACCATTGTGGTGGAAATTGGTACAGGCAGTCTGCGATTTACAATAGATCAGGGCTTTTCAATCTTTTCATCCATTGTACCACTTTTAGGATATGGCAATATCCGAGTACCACCAATCGCCTAGCAGGGTGTCAAAAACTTGATGACCAAAAAAAAAAAAAAAAAAGGAAAAAAGTGATAAAGTACAGGTAGTCCTCAATTTACAACAGTTTGCTTAATGACTGTTCGAAGTTAAATGGCACTGAAAAAAGTGCCCCCCAAGCCACAGCCGAGCAAGACACCTGCCTGCCCACCCGGCAGCGCTCTTCCTCCTGTCCGAGGTTTTCATTGTTGTGAGCATTTCTGTTGAGGATTGGCAGCGGGGGTGGGGTGGGGGATGTTTGGTTTTTATTCCCCCCGTCTGCTGGGTGGTTGCAGCAGGTTTTGATCACTTCACATAACCCTGGGACACTGTAACCGTCATAAATATGAATCAGTTGCCAAGCATCTGAATGTAAATCACAAGACCCTGGAGATGCTGCAACATTCCAGCTGATTGGTGCTTCTTTAGGGCTCAGCAGAAGCGCCAGGATCAGTGCTGCTTTCCAGCTGGAGCCTGGCACTGATTCTGGCGCTTCCACTGAGCCCTGACAGCCCCGAAGAAGCGCCGATCAGCTGGAAAGCGGCACTGATCCTGGCGTTTCCATTGAGCCCTGACAGCCCTGCAACTCCAGCCATCTCTCGCTCAGGCTTGTGCGGTGCTGCCACCGGTTCAGCTCATTCCCCTCCCTCACTACCACTTTTCTAGGATGGTCACGTACCACCTGTCAGGTGCCAATGTACCACAGGTGGTACCCATACCACTAGTTGAAAAGCCCTGCAATAGATCACCTAATAGACCCCCCAAAGTTATGTACCCCCAATACTTAAGACCCACTTTTGAAGTTCTGATGGCTGCACCCTCCCACCGTGCAAATAATGTGACCACATTTCGGGCAATTAGCACCTGGCCCACATGTACAGCCATTTGCAGCATCCTACAGTCACAAGACTGCGATTTATGAGGTTTTTGCCAAAAACTGGCTAAAATCCAGTTTTCAGCAAAAATGCCTCAAAGCAAACAATGGGTTTGCTTAGCAACTGCAGTGGTCAGTTTACAACTGCAGCATTTGTTTAACAATTGCTGCAAAAAAAGGTCATAAAATCAGGTTGGTCACATGACAGTCTGCATTACAACTACCACAACTTATTACCATAATTGGCAGACTCCATTAGGGTTACAAATTGAATACTACCTGTATCATGTTAAGATATAAAAAAGTAAATGCTGCATTCCTTCAAATAAACCTCACTTCTCGAATACTTACTGGGCATGTATTTCCTTGGCAATAGTATAGGACCGTGGTGGCGAACCTATGGCATGCGTGCCACAGGTGGCATGCAGAGTCCTCTCTGTGGGCACGCACATCCTCGCCCAAGTCCTAGGCCTTCAGCTGGGTTTTATAAAACCTTTTTGCTTTAGGCCTCCACCGCCGTATGCAAAAAAAAAAAAGGTTCAATCAATCAATTTAAACTTCTTGTGGGAAAAAAAAAGATCTCGCAAAGTTGGAATTGATTGATTGAACTTTTTAGTCCCACCCAGTCTGCCATTACTACCGCAACCATGCCCACCCGGCACCCAATGATATATAAGTGGGTTTTGGGTTGCAGTTTTGGCACTCGGTCTCTAAAAGTTTCGCCATCACTGGTATAGGAAGTATTTGCCATTGCTACCTTCCATGATGTTTTTCTTCCACTTTCCAATCAAACCTGCAACTTGGGCTATACATCTGCAGACATACAATGGCTATCTTCATCCATTATTTTATTCATTTCAATATGTGTCCAAATCTTGAAGATATTTTTCTCAAGACATGTTACATGACCTGAAGAGATCTATAATTTAGAATTATTAATTAACTGACATTTTGCTAAGACAGCTAGAGATGATACAGATTGGTCACATTTTTAGGATACAAACTGGTATAAAGAGGGCCAAATGGAATAACAGTTTTAATTCTCTACAAAGATGCAAAAAGTACAGACTAGTGAGACCACATATATCTTGCCAGTGTCTCTGCAAAACCTCCAGAAAAGGATGGGATCAAATACAGGCAGTCTGACTTATGACCATTCAGTGACCATTCAAAATTTTGACGGTGTTGAAAAAACAGACTTAAAACTTCAGCCTGAAGTTACAGCCACATATGGTCATGTGATCAGAATCCTGTAATTTGTAGGAATGGCATGAGCAATTTGGAGGATGAAGCATTCAAAGGATTGTGTGAATGGGATGCCAGCTTGGAGAATGGTGCAGAAAGAAGGCCTGCTACTGGCCATGCTGTTGGGCCAGGATGGGCTTGCTAAGGCTTCTAGGGGCACTGTGTCCCTGTGCTACATTGCCACACCCCCCAACTCATACATGTACTGCAAAGCAGTCATGTGACATTTTGCTTAACAATCACCTTGCTGAACAACCAAGATTCTGGTCCCAATTGTGGTTGTGAGTGCAGGATCACCTGTATATAGAATTTATTTTAGCATTTAATGGGCGTTTTGAAAGCTATAAGGTGGCCCCTCCAACTTTTCTGGCATCAAGCACAGGTTTTAAAAGAAAAAATGTCTTCCATGGCCGGGGTGGGGGATGGTTCATGTGCAACCTAGATCCTGTACATGCACAGATGAAACTTTGCTCACTCATCCACTGCTTGTGTGGTCTGGTTCCTAACAGGCCATGAACCAGTACTGGTCTGCGGCCTGAGAGTTGGGGGTCCCTTCTGTAAGGGACAAATAAGTGTCTTGAGACTTGCAGGTCATTAAAAATTGCAACCCTTAACAACAAAAACTCTTTAACATGAACCTTGATCTTACTCACTTCAGATTGCAGCATGCTATACAAAACCTGCTATGACCCTCAGATCAAAGGAAGACAGTAACCTAAGCTAGGTAATGAAATCTCGTTAAAGGGCTTAGTTTTTAAATAATTATGTGCCATCAAGTCAGTACTGATTCTTAGTTACAACATAGATATTCTCCATGATGGTGATCTGTCCCTTATCTGGTCTTTCAGATCTTCCAACAGTGAGATGGCAGTTATACAAATTTGATTAATAAATAAGTAAATAATTAGTGTACTGTAACTACTGTTGGTTGTCTTCTTCTCTTTCCTTCTACCTTTCCCAGCATTAGAGCTTTCTCCAGGGAGCTAGATCTTCACCTAATGTATCCAAAGTAGGATACTTAATTATTGAGGTCTATTTATTTACTCGGAGATTAAATTGAAATGGAGTAGGTTTAGTGATTTGTTTCAAACTAGAGGTAGCTCTCGACTTATGACTGGTTGTTTAACAACTGTTCAAAGTTATGATGGCTTGCAAAGGGTGTTTTATCGTCCATAAAGCACTTTCAGTCATCATAACATGTTGTATTGCCCATCCCCAGTTACATCATTGTGATCTGGGTGCTTGGCAACCTGTTTGCACTTACAACTGCAAGCAGCTCACAATGACGTGATTGCCATTTGTACTCTTCTCTGCTGGCTTCTCTAAAAAGTCAGTGGAGAAGCTGGCATGGAAGTTGCAAGCTGCTGTTACCTGCCAAAAGATTTCCCATCCCTTCCACATATAGGTGGCTGCAGAAATGAAACTTGGATCTTCCTTTCTGCAGCCCAGCACGGGGGTTCCTCTCCCTTCCATATGTGGAAGAGAACAAGTTTGCTGGCTGGAGAAACAAAGCAGGGACTGTGAAGAATTCCCTTCCATGCATGGAAGGGAGAGGAGCCCCTGCTCTGGACTGGAGAAACAATGTGGCAATCCTGAAGGTTCAAGTTTCCTCCAACCCACTACACAAGTTGCAGTTGCTAGGCAATTACATTTGCAGTTGGGAGAGTCAGGATTGCTTTCACTGAGTGAAGCGGTCATGTGAGTATCTCGCTTAATGACTCCTTTGATCAATGACCAAAATTCCAGTCCCAGTTGTGGTGGTAAGAACTACCTGTATGTGTTACTCATAAGTGAAAACATTTCAGAAAGACTTTAACAATCATATTTCCCTCTTTTTGCAGAAAACAAGATTTTTATAAATTATTGCAAGCTTTTTAGATAACAAGTAGGTGTTTTTATATTTTTATTTTAAAAGTTCAGTGCTCGTCTTATGGCAATGGAGAGGCTATTTTTTCTTTCTAGGCTGCAATAAGAATAGAGTAGAATAAAAATGGTAGTGTTGCTTGGTTACATTTTATCACTTGGGAATCAGTGCTCCACATGGCTCAGTTCCCATTAGATTCCAAAGGGATTTCTCAAGTAATTTATTAGTGATATATGCTCAGGTGGAAATGATATTTGTCAGACTTTAATTATCATACAAGTGTTCTTCCCTATTCATATTAATAATTGAAATAATTACTTTTTAACAAAGATATAAATGTGTGGGTTCAGTATGAGTTTTTAACATATTTTAAAAGTTTCATTATTGTTTGTTCAGGGTTCAGAGATGGATGTTTTAATGATGCATGTTTCTACAGAACACTCAGGAATAATTTATTACTTTGGCAGTTTGTGGAACTTTACATTATAACACAATTTTCATTTTAAAATCTTTGAATTGATGTAACTGTAGTGATCCTAGCAAATACATTTTACAGAGTCTTTCTAAATGCTAGGGCCAGCAGAAGATTTACCATATTCTGACAGTATTCCATATAGTGCAGGTAAAACTTTCAGAAAGAATTTTCGCATGTCTCTCAGTTTTTACCTCTGTAATAAGGGGCTAGAATTTATTTATTTGGTTTATGTGACACTCCATTTCTGAATACTCCAGCAGTTTACATAACAACATAAAAAATCAGTAGTATAAGTGTAACAGCAAGAAAGCTGATTAAGTCCCAATGCCTTTTTGTAGAGTGACATTTTTTGCATTTCTTTGATAATATAATAGAGAAAGAGAGAGAGTGGTCCTAGAGACTGGGGAACCATCATTTAGAAGGCTCAAGCAAGGGTCCCTGCAGATCACATTCCTTCAGATTTGTAACTCTGAGCAAGAGAGCAGTTTCAACATAGAAAATATATGGTCTGGGAAATATCCAGTCACTCATTTATATAGTAACAACCCAGAGTTCTCACTCAAGGCTCAAATGATCAAACTTAAATTATCCTACTTTGTACACCTTATATGGAGGCCTGGCATCTCAAGGGAAGGCTCTAATGCTGGGTAAGGTGGAAAGAAAGAGAAGAAGATGACCAGCAGCAAGATGGATAGACTCAGTTATGATGGCAGGGAGTGCACCATTGGAAGACCAGATTAGAGACAGTTTTTCATGGAGAAAATCAATTTATGTGGTCACTAAGAGTCGATACTGACTTGATGGCACATAATAAATAAATCCAATCTACATAAGTGATAACCAGCACCTTGATTTTTTTACCTAGAAACTGACTAGCACTAATGCAACATCTATCACTGGCATACGTCTTTAATGTGAAATGCATTCTGCAGGTTTCTGTGGAGCCTGCTTCTAAATGAATAGGTTTGACTTCATAATAAGGTGTCACACAGGATGTGGTACAAGAAAGAAGCATCCCTGTGCTTTTTTTTTTTAAATAGAATTTTTATTAATTTTTATAATTAAACAATAAGTAAAATGATGCATTTGTATACACAAACAAAAAAAACAATCCAAATCAATACATTATCGGAAATGCTCGGCAGTCCCCGCCTTGCCTCCGCCCTCATCCACTTTCCTTTCCTTCCTCCCTCTAGCCCACAACCTCTCCTCCTTCCTCCTCCCCACTTCTACATCCCCCCTCTGCATCCCTGTGCTTTTTGTAATCAGCAATCCAGAAGCAATACAAAGGGCAAATGTACAGTAATCATTTATTTATTCATTTCATGTATTTGTTCTATTTATATCCTGCTACAATCCAAGCCATTCTTAGCAAATTACATGGTACAGTATAGAAGCTAAAACACCTGCCATAAATCTTAAAAATATAGCACCACAATTTAAAATAAACCCTGAGGTGAATCAAGAATCACAGGCAGAAATAACAGAAAGTTGGGCATTCAGATAAAAGATGGCTAAAATTCATGTGCAGTTGGACAGGTGCTTTAGAGCACAATAGCTGAAACTGACTAGTACAGTATTTGTAGTTGAAACTGGTAAATGCAGGGAAGCTGGCAAAAAAGCAGCAAAAGTTTAGTTTATCATTCTTCATTTTCTGGAAAGTACACATGGTAAAGTGGGTCTGCTGCATCAAAAGATAAATAGCCTCATGGATGCCATTTCAAAATATATTAGATACAGATTTATTTAAATACACTCTTTCTTGAAATCATGCTGGTTTTCTTTCCATTCCTCTATCTTCTTGAAAGCCTGGGAATAAATTAATTTCCCTTCAGGAAAGTATTAATGGAGAGGACAAATGTAGGAGGCTATCTAGTAACCAGAGGAATGCCTTCCCAACTCTGCTCACATCTACAATAGGTCAACTTGTCTTATCTCCAAGATAATGAATTGACAAAGGCTTACAAAGGTAGGAGAGAAGTGGAATGTCAGAGCTGCTATCATACACTTGAGCTTTGCATCTGCTAGCTGCCAGTCTGCTTTGAACTATGGGGAGAGGGAGCTGGTTGGGGGGAGGAGTTAACTACTCATCATACCTTCCAGAGACACCAACTCAAGGTCAAAATGCTGGGAATGGAATGGCTCACCAACCAGCCTGCTGTTGAACAGATAGTTCCCAAAACAATTTATTCAAATATAATTGGACAATAAGGGACCAGCAAGGAGGAGGAACTGGGGAGGAACTGGACACAGAAAGTTAACAGGGAAAATCTGACAGGCAAACTTTAGTTCTGGCTTTGCTGTACTGTAATCCACTTGGCCTTTAGTAAACTAAACCTTTCACACTGAATGGAGTTAAGAGTTGTTCTTACTTAAAGGACCAAGGGGCAGGACTGACATAGTACTGGTTTCAAGGAGAAAATAATCCTCAATCCAATACTCTTACTGATGACTCAAGGCTGTTGGATGCTTGAGCCAAGGATTGGATGAAGTTAATGTTGTGCAATTAGGGGGAATGTTGAGAGTGTCAGAGCAAGTAGAGGTAGGACCAGGGAACAGTACATATGGGGAAAGGGAATTATCTTTATAGAGCAGCCCTCAACCCAAAGCAGTTATTGATCACATTTTTTTTGGGGGGGGGGAGTACTTTGCTTCCATTAGAAGCACAACTATAAAGCAAAATGGCATTCTTGGATTCTTTGAAAACAATGTATTTTCTCTAGGGGTGTATAATTGAATAATAACTTTATCTTTTTTCACAAACTATCTTAACAATTCCACTTTTGAGATTTCTATATATTGTGTAAAGTTATATATCCAATTCCAAGGAACTGTGGAGACCATAGCTTCCTGGGCAACATCAAATTCTACTAAGAATTCAGGTCAGGGACGCCTTCCTTGTTTCCTAGCAACTTAGGATAGTGGGGCTTTTTCTGTTTGAATGAAATCATTCAGCAACGGAGACCAGGATCATTTGCACGGCCCAAGGCGATATTTTGCATACACTTGGGAAGAAGCTCTGTAACATAACACATTCCTGCCTGTTTATAAGAGGAGGGCTCTGCCTTTTAAATCAGATTGAACCAACATTACTTCAGCCTCCTTTAATGTGAAGAATAGGATTAGGATTCCGCTTTTATTACTGCTTTGTTGGTTGTCAAGGTGAGGCATTTATCTTCCAACCATGTACTTTCCTAGTTACTGGATTTGGTAAATCAAAACTGTATTCAGGTAAAGATTTCCACATCCTATTGATCTAACTGAAGCAAAGATTTCCAAAGATTTCTTGGTTACTAATGCAAACAAAATAGAACAGGGCAAGCATTTTCCTATTGTACTTAATGTAATTAGGAATACTGCCAAATGTTGCTTATTGTTTCCATTTTATAGTGTAGGAAACAGCCTTTACATTTTTCTGATTAATCAGGTTTGATGTAATTTTAAAAAAACTTTGCTGGAGTGATAGTATAGTATATGTATATGCCCCCCCCAGAAAATTGATACATTGTTGATTATGATAATATTGTAAATAAACTGCATACATTTTTAATGTTTTAAAATGAGAATTCTCTAGAAATGCAGCTTTTCAATGTTATTTTGCTTATTTAATTTATAATTATGCAAAGCAGACTATGAATTTTAAATTTAAATTTCTAAAATTTCTTTGTGTTTACTGCTTTTGTTTATGATCAACATTTTGTGAATTACGTATTAGAATCTTTGTTTAATTTATTTAAATAAATGAATGTTTGTTTAGATAATGAAATCAAATCATACTTTGGCTAGATTCCCAGGTCACATTATACTGTAATTTTGTTTGTTTAATTTTGGCTTGGCATGATATTGAAACAGGTTTTGGGGCTTGCATGTTATAGATTATGGTTTAACATTATGTCTGTCAGATTTCCTGGAAAAACCTAAGCAGAAATTCCAGGATATTAGCTGCTAGATTTGAACACAGCTAGAATCTCTTAGAGATATGAAACTTTATTGCATATTAGAATAAAGGAATTGGTTGACCTTTATGCTTTTTCTTCCTGCCACTCTTCAAAAACTGCTCATGACCTTGAAATTGAGTTGTTGCTGATCATTTATATAACTGATTTATCTCCTCTTGGAAACACTGGCTGTTGTTTAGGTTCTTACTATATGAACCACACCACTGTGGAAGGCTATCAGATCTGTGCTACAAAAGTCCAGAGGACTCTGAGAGTTTGATGTATACTGCTGTCTAGATTTTAGCTTCCCAAATTGGGTAGCCCTAGTCCATAATGATTCGTTCAAAATATAATTAAAATAAATAATAGACACGATGTATGAAAACAGCCTATGTTTAAGCCTTCACAAGGAGTTTCAAAGGAAAAAAATATTTTGCAACATAGTTCTGAGAATTGTTAAATTATATCTCTGCATTTCTGGTTTGCTGTGTCAAATTAGAACATTTATCATTGCTACTATGGGAAGATTGAAGCTGTATATTTTTATTGTAGAAAACAAAAACTATTTTTCTGAATTCTGAAAACAGAATAGGTGCTGGGTTTGTGGAAAGAATAGCATCTTGCTAGCATTTGTAAATTTTATTTTAAATTAGTATAAGAGGGTAAGTTTGGTGTGAAAATTGGAACATGCTCTACCCCTAAAAGCGTTTAGGCAATATAACTTTTGTTGCAAATAAAGAGAAAACAGTAACATGTGTTAGGTTGATTTTTATATTTGCTTATCAACAGGATATTCAAGAATACCATAGAACAGATGACCATGACTTCTCCCTTTTTCTGTGGATTGCTTTCGTGGACCTTAAATTCAGTGTGGTTCCTTGATCACAAATAAATGATCTTCACAAACTCAATTTTGCAAGACTAAAAAGCTAATACTGCAGAAACTGTGCTAGATCACTCAAGGTCAGTAATATCTCCTTGTACTACTTCTTGCCATATTAGTACTATGTTTAGGCAATTGCTTTTTCTTTTCTCTTAATTGTGATAAGCCAATATGGACAATGGGTAATCATATCTTTACCACTTTTACTGAATCCAGTGTAAACTATCCCTGCCAATAATAATAATAACAACAACAATATTTCTAAATTAACAGAGTTGTAGGGCTCTTAATTACTCAAATATGAAGTCACTACACTGTTAGCTCTTGCCCTCCTTTTCAGCAATTATATGGCCAATGCAATAAAATAAAACAAGATATTATGTTTACCCAGATTACAACATGATAGATCCCTATAAAAATAGATTTAGTTATCAGTGCATACATTGCTATTTAGTTAATTAAAAATTATTGATAATATCTGCTAAAATAACTAAACTCATGACCTAACTATGGCTTACCAGATACTCTCCTACATTCTGTATTAGATTTATCAGATTTACTCTGAGATGCAGAACTAGAAATCTAAAGTTGAAAAAGCTCTATATGTTTCTGCTTAGAGGATTAGTATGAATAAGTAAGGCATTTAATGAGCTAGTTCCAACTAGAAAAGCCAGAGATATCCTAGAAAGAATCTGGGTGGGACACCTATTCCTTCTTTACCAAATGCCTCTCTTTGGATGGGTGGTCTTCAGGTAGAGGCATTATAGAAAAAGAAGGCAAGAAGCCAACTATGCGACAACAGCATCCATAGTCTTCACGATCGCCTTGCTCACAATGTTACACTGAGAATCCTCTCAGAAAAGCATTTGGGCCTCACTGCTTCAGGAAAAAAGCTGGACTCTCTCAGTTGTACATGCTCCTCAACCTTTATTTCCAGAGCTTCTGAGACTGAGGCACAGAGATAGATATGATTTTCTGGAGCAGCTGACTACTTTAGTGCCTTTTTGAACCTTCAGAACAAGACTGTGAAGCAAATAGTGGTGTGGTCCTAATCTATTGCTTGAGTCTGTTGGTGTTAGAACTGCCACCTCATGCCTGAGCTCTGCAATTGTTTCAGTACTAATCTGCCATGAACCCTGGGAGGGGGAGCATTTGGAGGGAGAGTGAAAGTTAAGAAAGTGAAGATGGCATTTCAAGGTCGCTCTGCTATGAGAAGAATGCAGCTGCAAGTCAGCCTACAACCAGAGCAGCCATTTCTTTGAAATTGATTGGAGAATGAGGGGACAGCAATGAGAAGTGGGAAAAAGGTTTCACTTGGGTTTTTTGGCATGTGAATTTCAATTCTGGCTTTGCACTACTGTATTTCACTTGGCTTCTAGTAAACTGTACCTTTCTCAACCCGATACTGTTAAAGATCATTTTTACTTAGAAGCTTAAGTTGAGGTAGGGTTGACATTTGGAGAGAAAAGTGCTAGAGAGAACACAAATTGCTTTCAGTAAATGCTTCCATAAGACAGAGGTTTTACTTGCATGAGTGGGGAAGCATCAAGAGAGAGAAATTAGGCTGTCTCTACTTATATGCGTTTGCATATGAAATTAATTCAGTTGTGAGCCTTTTTTCAGGATCATGATGGAATAAAAATTAAATTAAATTCTAAGATTTTTGTGATTACAAGTAATCCTTGAAATTACATGTAATTCCCATGAGTAAAGGTGTTTAAAAATAAAGATATAATAAACATTGCAGATAAGAAGCCTTATTTCTTAGTATCTCCTGCACTGAAGATGTTATCTACTATTATCATTCAAAGTTACAACAGAACTGAAAAAAGTCACATATGACCATTTTTCACACTTATAACCATCGCAGCATCCCCATGGTCACATGATCAAAGTTCGGATGCTGGGCAACTGATTCATGATAGTTGCAATGTCCTGGGGTCATGTGATCACCTTTTGTTACCTTCTGACAAACAAAGTCAATGGGGAAGCCAGGTTCACTTAACCACCATGTTACTAACTTAACAACTGCAGTAATTCATTTAACAACTGTGACAAGAAAGGTCATAAAATGGGGCAAAATTCATTTAACCATCTTGCTTAACAATGGAAATTTGGGGCTCAATTGTGGTCGTAAGTCAAGGGCTACCGTACTAGGTGAATAATAAAATAATAAAAAAGGATTGGTTGGAAACAAAAACTATTACATCATAAATGAATGCTAGAGCAAATGTTTCATTTAGCAATGAAAAATTTTGGCTTGATTGTGGTTGAGAACTACCAGCATTCTAAATGGCGTTGGAGCCTCGTTTTTCTGTTGTTATTGGCCTCATTTGCTACTCTTTACTGGTTTTCTTATTTGTTCGTGGTTGGGTTTTTTTCTGAATTGTATTGTATTTTATTCTTTTGGTTATACTGTGAAGAGCCTTGTATCATTTGGAGTTGGGTGGCAATTAATTTCCAAAGTAACTATTTCTGCAGTCAAGATATAATAGTGATAGTTAGATCATTTTGGATCTGCTATCTGAATTGATTGGTGCTTATTGATTTTTTTATTTATTTGTAATAAACAAATTTGAAATAAACATTGTTAAAGCAAATTTTTCTATATTTTCTATAAAATAACAAGATTACAAACCCTAAGCAATTTTTATGAGTTCAAAGTTTATCACATGATATCTCTTAAACTGCACCAAACAAAGCAACTGGGGTGTTCTCCCTATCCTCTGTAGTTGGCAGGGTTGTCTCTCTTTCCCTTTTTATAAATTGGGACCACAATTGCCAAGCCCCAATCCTCTGGTGGAGTCAATATAGTGAATAGCACTGCCAGGACGGGTATCCACCACTCCATATTATTCTTTAGTAATTCGGCCGAAATAAAGTCATCTCCTGGAGCCTTCCTGATCCTGAGTTGGCCAATGAGGGATTTAATTTCAGACTCTGAAACTGGAGGCCACTCAGGTAAATCCTTCATTATAGACCTTGTACTCTCACTGGAGGATCTTCATACATTCTCCGAAAATGAGTTCCCAGGTTATAGGAGATATATGACAGTCTAATGAGGTATAGATTCTTTCAGAGTGGCAAGCTATTAGATGCCAAAATAAAGAGGAGTTCTTTTGCTTTGCTGCCACGATGAGTTGTTCCCAGGAAGACCTTGTGTCTTGTCTATTCTTGAATGCAATCAATTGCTTGAATGGTTTTTTAAGTGTAAGTAACTGTTTAAGAATTGCTTTATTGCCATATCCAGTCTTGCTTTTGGACTCCTGGTATGCCAAGTTAAGGGCTTTCTTGGCTTCTACGCAATCCTTATCAAACCATGGTTTGGAGGTGGTATAAGACCTCTTAACTGAGAAATTTTGGTCATGTGGTTGTAGCTCATAAACTAAACATTTATATAGTTCTAATAAGTCTTGAGTTGGGTTGGCTGATATAAAGGTTGCGCGGATTTTTTGAAAATTATCCTCTGTTAGGGCTCTTTTTACCTTCTGATCAAGTTGTTGGGTCCATTTAACCTGGCATCTTGTTAGGCCGGCTGTAGAGATTGCAGGGATAAAATGGTCCTTGAAGGGTATCTGCCTGATAAAGGGCTTCATGTACATACACATAGGAAGATGATCATTTTCTAGGTAAGGCAGGACTTCAAAATTTTCTATATAATATACTAAGTCCATAGAAGTTAAGATGTAGTCAATGGTGCTAGTTTTGTAATCCAAGTCTCTTGCACCAATATAATATCCTTACCTTTCAGAGGATCAGAGTGATTAAGGCCTCTGAATCGATACCACCTGGCTACATTCCATGACATGATGTTTAAAGTGGTTTTTTTTGCACTGGCCTTCATATAGTCAGTTCAAATTCTCCGTAGGGGCACTTGTTGGAGGATAGTTATAATAATTGTTATTTGATGCATTAGATTGAGTAGTTATTGTCAATGCTTCTTTTAAATCATCCAGTCTCTGTGTATAATTAGCTTGCTCAGGTTCTGACAATATATCGTTAAAGTCTATCAACATTTCTTCTGGGACACCCTCAGCAGAATCAGTGACTGTGGGTAACTCTGTTTGTGGATCACTTCTCTGTTTTCTCAAGGTTGATTCAGCTGCCCATGCTTCAAACGTATCAGTATGAGGTCTGTTGCCACTTGGATTTAAAGCAATAGTTCCCTCATGGAGAGATAGAACCAGGAGTGGGCGCAGGTTCCCTGAGCGGAAGACACGTATTGGAAATATTGAAAAACTGCTCAGGAAGTGCTTCATTCTAAAAAGCATTGAGGGAATTATGGACTGCTTGAAGGATAACAAAATTCGCATACATTGCCTTCTTGCTGGCAACCATTCTGCATGTAATAAATCAATCTGAGTATATTCGCAGCGGAGCAGCTGGCTCAGAACTGTCTAACAGCTTTTCTATCACTCCAACGTCCTCTATTCCTTCTGTTGTCGTAGATTTGCAAGGTAACTTGGTTGGTCTGTAAACTGAGGTTATATTGGTCACTTCTAGAACTATCTGATTGAATGTTGTTTTCTTTGTGGATATTCTTTCCTCTCTCGTTTATAGAATGGAGAGAGGGGCCTATTCTAGTTTCCATTTCTGCATTAGGCATCCCATGTCTATCATTATGTGTTCTCCTGGGTCCTTCTGCAATGTTTGTTTGACTGCTGATAAACTTTGCAAAAGACTCTTTTAAGCAGTCAACCTTATTTGTGACAATTGATAAAAGTTCGTAGATTGAATTTACGGTTTGAGCTGTGAGCAAACATTGTCTGGAAAGGATATCTGTTTCATTCTCCCTTACTAAGTTTGTTACTATCCCATCCTGTGCAAGAAAAGTGGGTGCTGAATTCCAGGGAGGGGAGCTATTTTCTGTGAGAGAAACAGAAAGTTCTATATGCTGTTTGCTTTCAAGTTCAGTTTGTAAATCCCATTCCAATGAGTCACATACAGATGAATTACTTACTGGAGCAGGCTATTTACAGCGAAATCTTCCATTTTCTGCTGTTTCAGTGGCTTGGAAGAACTCTGTGCTGCCGAGTGAACAGCTGTCTCTTTTTCCTTTTCCCCATTCTTGGTAATCATGGCTTGTAGAGTTGTTAAAATGTAGTTAAAACAATGGTAGCCTCTCCAGTATATATCCTTTATAAAAAGTCTTTGATTATTATAAAAGTCAAATAAGGGTTAAAACAGATTTAAAAATAGGTTATAAATGGGTTAAAATAGGTTAAAAATGGGTTAAAAGTAGGTTAAAATGGGTTAAAAGTAGGTTAAAATGCAGTGTTAAAAGGGGTTAAAAAGTTAAAATAAAAATAAAAGAAACGGAAAGAAAACTTTTACTTTTGGAGGAGCTCTTTACAGCCTTTGCTGCCTGTCCACCCCACAGATTGAATTATTTATTAATTGAAAAGTTTTATACAGCTGCCCATCTTATAACCAACTTTAGGTAGCTCCCAATTAGAAATTAAAACAATATACAAAACCCTATTAAAATTATAAAACTAAATATATTAAAATATTGAAAACAACAAAAACCTGGTGCCAAGTCAAACTTCATATGTACAGCTGAGCTATCTAATCTTAGCCAAGGGCTTGGGGGAAAAGCCAGGTCTTCAATGCTTTATGAAGGCTAGTAGGGTACAGACCTCCTGAACTTCATGGGGCAGAAGGTTATGGAGATTCTTCATCATCCAGGTCATGGTTGTTCCTAACTGAAAAAACTTCTTGGGTGAGAAGCAAAACATTTTCAAGGGAAAAAAAACCCAAGAAAGTTCAGTTGCCTTTTGAAAAGCACCTTTGGGATATTCATGGGGCAGGGGCTGCCACAGAAAAGGTGTATTTCCTAGCTCCTATCTTATGGCAATATTTAGGGGAAGGGATTAGGAGCATGCCCATCATATCTGACCTGGTAGGATGGATAGATGTACTTAGGGAATGATGGTCCCACAAATAATCTAGCTCTGTGCCATATAGGGCTTTAAAGGTAAGGAGCATCACCTTGGATTGCACCCAGAAACAAAAAGGAAGTCAGTGCAGCTTGCACAACAAAGATGTTACATGGACAAACCTAGGAGCCTCATCACTATGCATGATGCTGCATTCTGGACCAGTTGAAATTTCCAGGTGGTCTTCAAGGATATAAGTATGTTGGTTTATAGGATTTCAAGCAGTTCCAATAAGAGAAGAGAGCTTTATGGCACCATAAGAATGCTATATGAATATTTTAGCATTATGTTCCATGTTAAACTCCAGCTTGTTCAGCTTTGTGTTAGATCCTTGGGGATTACGTCAGATGAGGAAATGTGTTTATCACATAGTGGTTATTATTATAGTGGTTATTATTAAAGTCAAATAAGCTTGGCTGCCTAGAATTATTACAGCAAGTTGACATTGTTTTCATTTCATAGATAATGTCTCCTAGGGAAGTTAGTGATTTTTGCTGTTGAAAGTCTGAGGACAGGGAGACTTTGCCTGCCATAGCATTCCATGTATCTTCTCTTCAAAGGACATCTAATCCCTTTTACATTCCAATTTCAATTGGCAATTAAGGATGACCTAATGTGAAGCACATCGATGTACACCCCAATATTTCCATAGATAAAGAATACAAAATAATGTAGAATAACTTTTTCAAAAAGCAAATTCGCTGAAAAACATTAAATAAAAAAGAAAAAGAAATAAAAGGCATTTGGTTAAAGTAATAAATATTAAAATAATAAAAACCT
>NW_015386095.1:1334230-1337397 GCF_001527695.2 Protobothrops mucrosquamatus | reverse complement strand
TGGCCATGTAGCCTGTTGCTAGGATGGTTAAAGTGAAGGCTCACTACTAGCACTGTCAAGATAAATTACAAGTTAGACTTTTGAAATGTATTGTCCAAGATATAGGACCCCAGAATCTGGCATAAAATTAGAAACAGATGTCTAGGAGAGAGATGAGGAGGTGAAACCCAAGTTTATTATTTTTACAAATAACTCACCTCCCTCCTCCTATTTTTCCCGACAATAACGACTCTGTAAAGTGGGTTAGGCTGAGAAAGAGTGACTGGCCCAAAGTCATCCAGTTGGCTTTCATGGTTATGGTGGGACTTGAACTCACAGTCTCCCATGTTGTAAAATTGGGTTGGTCACATACCAGAGTGACTCTATCAGGAAGGCTGGTGGCATATAAATTTAATAAATAAATAAATATGACCTGCTTAATGATTAGCACAATGTACACCCATAATTTCAGCTCAATTACGGTCTTAAGTCAAGTCCCAAAGGTGCTTTTCTTTCTTTTCAAAAGGCAACTTATTATTTGGAAAAACAAAGTTTAGTTGTCTTTTTTGGCGGGAAAAAGCATGACCTGGATGATTGAGAATCTCCTTAGTCATAAATCAAGGACTACCTGTAATTAAATTTTGGGAAGGGCTCTGAGAGGTACCAAATAAACAAAGCAATCAGTTTCTCAATAATTTTTGAGCAATGATATATTTCAGGGATTAATTAGTTTGTATGTTAAATATTCAGCTATGAAAACAGATAGTGTCAATTACTCTAACTAAGCAATATTGTATTAAAATATCACCATATTGATGCATTTATAATAATTTTGCCATCCAGTTTTTCAAAACTGAGTGAGAGGATTATTCCAATTTAAAAATCCTTTTTAAAAATATGCCCAGGATTTGGTCATTGAATGGGACACCCTAACTAGGGTTCATAGCTGATCAAGTGAGTGTGGTCAAGAGTAAGAAATATTTATTGTAAAAAAAAAACATGCATTCAACTTTCAAATGTTACTTTTTATTTTTCTATGTTAGAGACTACTACAGTATATGAATTTCACAAGGTCAATGGATATCAAGTTTCAAGAAGCAGAAGGATTTGGGGAAGAAGTTTCAGGTAAATCTCATTTTAGTTATATGTTTGAGAAAATGCTGATAACTACTAACAATTCTTTTTGCTGTGCAGAATAGGAACTCTGTTTGTTTTAGGTCAATTATCCAATTTAATCTTCATGCATTGTAGTCAGTTAAAATGTATATAACTAATCAACCTGTCTATTGTATGATTTGTATATGAATGGAAATTATTCCAAAGGAGAAGCTATATGTTGTTGTATGTTCACATTTATGAGTAACTACCTTATTTTTTTAAAGATCAAGATGGTATCTCCTGACTTGTAAGTATTTAGAAACACCCATTTTGCTTGGTGACCAAATAATGAAAGGCATATTTAAAAACAAAAATATTTAAACATTGTTTTATTAGTTGGTGGTACAATTCTATGGTACATTCTATTCTACAATTCTATTCTGTTGAAAAAGAACTGCACTGAATCACTGATTCTTATCTATAGGAAAGTGTAACTATGTTATGTGGAAGAAATATAACATCTTAGCTTCTTAAAGAAAAATATCCGTATGCTTATAGTCCTCTATAGTTAAAAAAATATGCTCATTCTGAAGCTTACATTTTGTTATGAGTAAATTGAGACATTCTCTAAATTTGGAATGGACATTTAGCAATTTCAACTTAGGTTAGATTAATCATTCCTGTATGTATAATTTAAAGCCAGAATTATATTTGTAACTTAGATGATCAATTTTGGGGAAAAAACACTTAATTTTCTTTTAGTATCATTAATTTCTAGCTCCTATTTTCATATCTCTTTCAATGAAAGCTGAAGTCAATTTTAGGAATAAAAATTGAGGAGTTGCCCAAGTTGGAAAACGATCTTCATATCATTTTGTTCTGACCTTGTGTCTCTTTGAAAACACTGAATATAAGTAATTATTTTTCATTAATACCTATTCACCTAGGAAAGAAGAAGTCAAAGTTTAAATCTATTAAAAAGTTCTTTGGAAAAAGAAAAAGGAAAGAAACATTAGCATCTTCAGGAAGTAGTAGTATCAACACATTTCAGTCTGCAATTGATATCTCAGCCATACCATCTAGGCATATAGATTATGATTCTGAAGATGATCTGAAGTAAGTCACATGTTTGCCTTTTCCTTCTTTGCAAAGCAAGTTGTTGTTGTTGTCTGAAAAGCAATGTTATTTCTAAAGGGTTATCCTCCATGTGTACAAATGTTTCATTTGTTGAATATCTAGGACACTTCTCTGAAGCTGTTATAAAGACATAATTAGAAGAATGTTCTGATATCCTTCCATTCTGGAGAACAGCAAGCATTGTTAGAAATAGACATTCTTAGTGATAGTCCCAATGAGAGAGCGGCATATAAATTTAATAAATAAATAAATATTCTGAATACTCTTGCCAGTGAAGTACATCAGGCACACTTCATTATCCTGCCAGCAACCTCTTTTTACCATCCCAGTATTATGTGAGAGAATAATATCCCCCCCAAATTCTTCCCCTTTTATGTCTAGAAGGGAAGGTTTTCAATCAGTTAGTCTGCTGTTTTATTTCATGACTTTCTAATCTAAAGATTTATGCTTCAGAGTCAAAACATCCCCAAAATACTTTTTTTAAGACATTCAGAGTCAAAACTGAAAAGGTGCTGTGGGGCAGGTTGTTCCTGGTAGTTGTGCAGTATCAGAAAAATTTATTTGAATTAAGTGGACTCCAACAGCATACTCACATCTGTTCTAACCTTTTCTGTGCCTCTTTAACTCCAAAGTATAATTTCTTGGATTTGTGTAACTATTTGTGGGATCCCAGGAAAAGATGCAGTTTCTTTAAGGAAGCACCAAAAGGTGCAAGGTGTGTACCCAGTGCTTTTTTTCTAAAAAAAAAAAAAAGGTGCCAGAACTCACACACGTCATACAACCTGCCTTGCCTGCCCTACAAGGTTCCATCCAAAAAAGGTGCCGGAAATCCGTTCTGGGCGTTCTATGAGAAAAAAAGCCCTGTGTGTACCCATGTCTTACTCTAAAGCACCTTTTCAATTTTGGATCTGAAGTGCAGCATAGCCCTATTGTGTATATGTGTGTTATGCAGT
>NW_015386095.1:1330144-1331447 GCF_001527695.2 Protobothrops mucrosquamatus | reverse complement strand
GTGCCAGAACTCACACACGTCATACAACCTGCCTTGCCTGCCCTACAAGGTTCCATCCAAAAAAGGTGCCGGAAATCCGTTCTGGGCGTTCTATGAGAAAAAAAGCCCTGTGTGTACCCATGTCTTACTCTAAAGCACCTTTTCAATTTTGGATCTGAAGTGCAGCATAGCCCTATTGTGTATATGTGTGTTATGCAGTATTTTCATTACTATTTTAGAATATTTTCAAACTATGTGGTGATTTTCATTTGTTGTAAGCTATACTGGGAAAAGTAAATTTTATGAAGTCAATAAACTAAGTAAATGTTCCAGAATGTCATCTTATAAGGCTAATAACAAATGTTTTGCTCAATATTGCCATTAGAAGGTGCTATTGTACAAAATCATAATGGTTTTATCTCCTATTAGTATTACTATTAAAATAACTTCAAAGTCAATGTACAGAAAGGCTAATGTAAAAATTTATCCTCATGCAATATAAGAAGAGCTACGGAAATGATAGTTCAATAAATATGGAAAGCACTAGATTGAGGAAGGATACTACTTTGCTACTTTTACTGAATATATTTCTAGCAGATACTAGGAAACCCTCATAGTTCTTATTTATCAGTTTCTCTTTTTGTGTTCATTGCTATAGCACATTTATTTAATGAAGAAATGTTTAATTTTAAGTCTTAATATTTGGAAGGATAATATAAATTAACATCAACCGGCAAAGACATAAAAATTTATGATACTTACCTTAGGTAACCTTGCAATTAATACAAGGAGCTTTTTTCCCCTAATTTTTTTCTTTCAAAAGGGCTTTGGGCTATTCTGATGCCTATGTATTATACTGTATTTGTAGGAAAATTATATTTCCTTTGTTAGGACAAAATTATCTCCTGTAACAAATATAGCAACCCACAAAAGGACACTTATAGCATAATGATTATCTATAAAAAACTGTTTTTAAACAACAACATTATCTAAGTAATCATAAAGTAGAGATTCTCAGGAACTGTGGGAGAGAATCATAGGTTTGTAACTAGTGTAGAATAATTGATGGTGATAAACTTTTATATAAAGTTTGATAAACAGGAATGCTCCTTTGGTTCTCATTAGAGTCTTGGTTGGTGTAGAAGGTAAGAAAGATGACCTTGATAGTGATATGCAAGAATTGTTAACTAATTAAAAGGAGCTGAAGCATTTTTAAAGTTCAGAATGAGTTAATATTCAGAAGAAATTCTGACAGACACCTTCCTAATTCATTAAACTAGGAGTAAATACAGTACAGACTTGCAAGATTCTGCTTTCATAGCCT